>NW_005842491.1:219934-220850 GCF_000455745.1 Alligator sinensis | reverse complement strand
TTCTCTACACGATCCCTCCTGTACAGGGTATAGCCATCTATCCCCGTGGTCCAGTCATGGGTGGAGTCCCACCAGGTCTCTGTTATCCCTATGACATCGTAATTGTTTGCACTGAGCAGGAGGATGAGCTCCTCCTGCTTATTCCCCAAGCTCCTGGCATTAGTGTACAGGGAGGCAAGTGCCCCCTGGGGGGCTCCTTCCTTGCCCGCAGATTTTACCAGGGCTGGGGCAGGGGTGGGCTCCCTGAAGCGCCATGATCCGCTGGCTTTGCAAGGATTGCTCAGTGGGCCAGCAGTGGCGGTAGTCCCCCCGTCCCCCAAGGTCAGCCAGTCTGGCTGAGAAGAGCCTCCTCCCTAGGGGAGAGAGGCGGAGGCCATCTCTTCCCAGCAGCTCGCTGCCTCTCTCGCCAAAGAGCGGGCTGTGGTCATGAAAGCCAAAGCCTTCCTGACGACACCAGCGCTGCAGTCTTTGGTTGACCGCATAGATCCTCCTGTCCCTTCTCAGCCCATAGCCTGAGACTGGGAGGATCGACGAGAACACTACCTGTGCCCCCAGACCCTTAAGCCCCGCTCCCAAATCCCTGTAGCGCCTCATGACCTGGCTGGGAGTGCTCCGAGCAGTGTCATTGGTGCCGACATGAATAAGGAGCATGGGATAGTGGTCTGTGGGTTTAAGGAGCTTTGGGATCCTCTCCGTAACGTCCCAGATGCAGGCCCCTGGGAAGCAGCAGACTTGCCGGGCTAAGGGGTCGGGGTCAGCTCCGTCCCTTTAAGGAAAAAAAAACACGGAGAAAAACCCCGGAACTCAGCACTCCTGCAGCAGCCTTGGGGCTTAGTGGAGCTCATGCAGAGACCTCCATGCAGCAGAGATCGCCCCCCGCCCAGCAGGAGCCGCAAGTCCAGGGTTTTTTTAGGAT
>NW_005842491.1:193989-219924 GCF_000455745.1 Alligator sinensis | reverse complement strand
GAGGCCTCATGCAGCGCCTCCCATGCAGCGTGGAGCAGTGGGGTGCAGCAGGGATCACCCCCCTGCACCCGGTGAGTGGGGCTGTTTTTTAACAAGCGTCAGGAGCTGGGGTGGGCAGGGGATGGGCCTGGATGATTTGGAGATTCGGCAGTAGCTGAATCTCCAAATCAGATTCAGCCAAATCGGTTTGGGACAGTGATTTGAATCACCGAATCAAATCACTGTCCCCTGAATCGGTTGAATCCGAAGCAGATACTAGCCACTTCGCACAGGCCTAGAAAGCAGAGCTGGAAGGGACCTCACAAGATCATCTAGTCCATCCCCCCTGCTCAAAGCCCAACTAGACCATAGCAGCCAAGTGTCTGTCCAACCTGCTCTTGACAATTTCCAAGGATGGAAATTCCAAAACTTCTCTACATAGCCTGTTCCAATGCTTGATTGCCCTCAAAATCAGAAAGTTCCTCCTCATCTCCAACTTAAATTTCCCCTGCTCCAGCTTGAGGCCATTGGTACTAGTCCTGTCTCCTACAGCTACAGAGAAAAGCCCACCTCCACCCTTTCTATAATCACCCTTCAGGTACTTGAAGACTTATCAAATCCCCCACTCAGCCTTCTCTTCCTCAAACTAAATAACCCTACTTCTTTGAGCCTTTCCTTGTAAGTCTTGCTTCTCAGCGCTCTGCACTAGAATCTTTCTTATCTATCTATATCTTTCTTGAAGTGTGGTGTCTAAAATTAGACAGTACTCCAGGTGAGGCCTCAACACTGCTGAATAGTGAAAGAATCACTTCCCTTGATTTGCAAGAGACACTCCTGTTAATACAACCTAACACTGTTGGCTTCTTTTTCAACAAGAGCACACTGCTGGCTCACATTCAGTTTAAGGTCTACTGTAACCCCCCAGATCCTTCTCTGCTGTATTGCAGCCTAGCCAGTTATTCTCCAGTCTGTATTTGTGAGTGGGTGTGGACCACGGCAGCAAACACCCCTCGTCCCCATGGTACACAGCCCCTGCTGCCGGTGGCAGAAGCAGCAGCAGCAGGCAGAAGGCCGTCGGGGTGCTCACAGCCCTGGTAGGCAGAGCCCACTGGTGGTGCATGGCTCCAGCTGAGTCAAGGGGGCTGCAAATGGCAGCATGGAGCCAGGCGGCTGGCCCACTGGAGCGCACCTTCAACTCAGACTGGGCTGGCTTTGTGCTTTGTACTTGCGAGAATGCTGATCCAACAAGTTATGTATCCACCTTACAGGTTTTTCATCAAGTCTGTATTTCCTTAGTTTGTTAATGAGAATCCTATGGGAAATTGTCAAAAGCCTCGCTGAAGTCACGGTATATCACATCCACTGTTGTGATGGGGTTTGTTTTCTCTCTGGGCATATCTTGCCTTGAAAGTAGAAGAACTATCACCATATTTAAAGTGTATGTCATCTTTTCTTGCATGCCACATGCCCCCAAAGAAAATACACATCTTGTTTTTGGGAAAGCAGAATGAAGAACAAGGGAAAAAAAAGATTTCCTAAGAGTCATGGCTGAAAGCTTAGCCACAGAGCAGGGGGATATCCTACTCTCCGGCTCACTCATCCTCCCTTTTGTATTCAGGCAAAAGCTTGAGTTAACCCTCTCATAGCTGCTACCAATTTAGCAGCACCTATGAGAAGACTAACTCAACTCTGACTGAACAGTGGACTTGGCCCCTGTTGCTTGCAGCCCAAGAGAGAAAGGAAAGAAGCTCAGCATAGAAAATCAGCTTCCCTGCTTAAAACATGGGCCCCAAAATTGGAGGGCTAATTTTGGGGGAAAAGGCATGTAGTATGTGAGTAAATACAATACCACTGGATCATCTCTCAGAGGGGTCACTGCTTAACAGGGAACCTATGCCTTCCAGAAGAATCACTGGATAGAAAAAGGATGTGGAACCCAACATAGCAAAAAACCATGTAGCAAAAATCTTCCTTTCATTCACAGAAAAGCCAGAGTAATTGCTCTCAAGTTGTAGAAGCTTGATGGGAAGCCTTGTAACAAGGCAAGTGTGAAGGAGCTGATAAAAGGGGATCTGTGATCCCTTAATTTTCTTAAATTAATCTCCAAATATTGTCTTAAAATTGGATGACAAGCAACCTGCTGCTGCTCTGTTGTTCATAGAGTCTGGGGGATGATATACTATTGCTAGTCACAGACAGGCATGCAATTTCCAAAATAAAGGGGCTATACAAAGGAAAACAGATTGGATTTGTGCCTTTTTACTTTTTTATGATGTATGAAGGTTTCCTTTATAATTTATGAAGGCAAGTGATAAAAAAATTGCCCTCTGTTGTCAGAACTAGAGGTCCTGTATTCCCCTAGAAGACTGCAGAACTGGTAGAATTTCGAGAGGAGAAATGCAATATAAGAAAAGTTAAAAGAGAATATATTTTGTCACAAAATTTAAACCTCTGCAATTTGTTGAGGGCTTTGTTTATAAAAAGATATAAAATTTACTCAAATGCCTGAACAATCATGGGGAGAAAGCATTTTTTAATAAAAGTAAAGGTTGGTCATGCTCCCATTCATACCTTAGAGCTTCCAATGAGGCTTCCTGCAAAGCCAAAAGAGAACACTAAATGGTCCAGAGATTTAATGTTAAAAAGGGGGAAGAGGGAGGAAAAAAACCCCAAAACTTAAAAGCCAAAGCTTTTAAGTCTTTTCTGGGAGTCAAAAATATAATAAAGTTACAAGACCAATCCTTCTTAGACACTGCTATCACCATTAGGGCAGATGGTAGAAAACTAGTTTCCCCTGCTTCCGCCCCACCACAGTAGTATGGGTGAGGTAGAGCCTGACTAACTATGGAAAAATCCAATAATCGAGAAGACAAATGTTGAACAGTTATTTTATGTCTTGAACTACACAAGGAAAAAAAGTTAAATCTGCCAAGTGGCCAGAGTCATTGTGTATGTGCATTAGTATGTAGGAGCCCAGTCAAGCTTCAGAAATGTAATGCTTTTATCTTCGTCCAGTTTGTGCTTTGATGGTTTATCTGTTTTTGTGAGCACGGCATAAAGCAGTAAAAATGCTCAGAGACAAAAATTGGTCTCCCAGTACTGTATATATACATTTAATGTTATAGATGGGGCAGATAGCACGTTGTATTATTAACACTGATCAACATTTCCTATTCTAAGATCATTTTCTATTGCTGATAAGCATGTTCCTGATTGGTTATTATTTGACAAATCTATTATGCTGTGTGTCTGTCTCAGGGAATTTAGGAGGTTTTTGGGGGGTTGTTTTTTGAAGGGTTTTTTTGTTTGTTTGTTGGGGGGGTGGGGGTTGGGGGTTTTTTTTAAAGATTTTAGCCAAAATGTTTCAGCCATATGAAAACAAGGCTAACAAAAAGTGTTTTCACCAGAGTTCTAACACAGATGAAAGAACATTTCTTTCAGGTGCTTTAGCAACCCCATTTTTTGGAAGTAGGGGCTTGAAAACTGGCAGAGGAGTAGTCTCTAACAGTGATACAATTTCTGATGTTTTGTGCCCGAATTGACCAAATTTGGCAAGTTGAGGCTTTATGAAAAATTAGTTATTTTTATTTCATACTTGGTAGAAACTTCTTTGATGCAGTCTAAAAAATACATTTTTCTAAACATGTTCCAGCCCAGCACTGCACCTTACATTGACCAGACTACACATGGACTATATGCCCAGTGTTACAAAGTAAGCTCAAGTCTAGGGTTGCAGTGGTAAAACCAAAGTTTTCTCTGCTGTTATTGCTCCTTCTGCTGTGAGGCAGGACACCAGAAATAAGAATAGGGACTTTATCTCTCCTACATCCCCACAAGCCGCCTTCTAGTGCCTGGGCAAAAGAGGAGGAAGCTGTTTGATTTGAAATGCAAAAGGGCCAATAGCCAGAGTGAGGAGAGGGAGAAGAGATTGGGACAAGGTGCCCCTTAACATTGGGACTAGAATCCAGGATGGGGAGAAGGGAACGGAATGGAACAGACTTGCAGCAGGGACTGGGACTAGACATGCAACTGAGATAGATGACTGAAGGCTGGAGTCAAAGGAGTAAGAATAGAAAAAGAGCCAGACATAAACAACTTAGAACTAGTTAAGCAAGAAGACTAGGAATGGATGGGAAACTAGGATTCAAGATGGAGCTCAAAAGGGGAAACTTTGGCCCAATACAGAAGTGACACTGGGTGAGAAGTCTGGAGTGCATACAAACTCACTAGCTGGGGAGAATCGGACTGGGACAAGGAGTCAGTGTGGCAAACAACAGGAACAAGCAGAGCAGAAGAGTAAATGGCTACAGAGGCCCAATCCCCTACGCAGCCTGGAATGGAATCAGAGATTCCCAATTCTCACCATTACTTTATTGTTAGCTAACGTCCGTTTAACACATTGGCATAGGCAGACCCAGGGTTTTGAAAAGGCTTGCCCAGCCACGGCTGTAAGGAGTGGTTGCACAGGGACCACACTTGGCCAGGGACTATGGCCGCAGATGGGTTCCCCCCTCCTTGCACCTGCTCCCAGGCTGGTGGGGAACTTGTGAGGGACTAGACAGGGAGGGGGAACCCACCTGCTGCTACCACTGCTGAGCCTGTTAGCTCCAGCCAGAGTCAAGAATCCCCTCGCAGTCCAGCTCTTCCTCCCCTCCTGCTGTGCAGCAACAGCTACTCTATTAAGGCTTTTATAGCAAAAATCTGCATGCAGATCACTGGCACCTGTGAAAGGGTTAACAAAGGAGAGGGCGAGTGAGGCTGATGAGGGGACTCTACCCCAGGTCCCCACTGACAGCCTGCAGTCCCTAGGTGAGCCCACACCGTGGCAGATAAAACAATCTGCTCTCCCCTCCCCTCAACCAACTCCCCTTCTCAAGCTCTCAGCACAACCCCCTCCCTCAGCAGCCCCTCCGTGCCCCGGGCACAGAGTCATTTCTAACTGGAGCAGTGATCCTCAACTGAAGCGCTGTCAATTTCAGAGAAGTGATGGAGGATGCCTTGAGTCTGAAAAGGTTGAGAATCACTGATTTAAAGCAGGGGTGTCAAATATACGGCCTGTGGGCCAGATCCAGCCCATGGAGCTGCTCCAAATGGCCCACCAAACACCAGAAGTTGGGGGCATGCGGCATCGGTGATGGTCGAGGCAAGAAATCACGTGGTGGTGACGGCTGAACAAATGAGGGCAATGACAGCAGAGTGCATGGCAGCAGCTTCAGCCTCCACTGTTTCCCCCCCATATTGGTGCTAGACTGGAGCTGTCACCATGACAGGGCATGCAGCGGCACCAGCTCCTACAGGAGGCTGCCTCTGCCACGTGCATGCTGTATCCACTGCCACCTTCACGTGCACTGGTTCTGCCACTGCATGTTCCTCTGCTGCCACCTCTTCCTTGTGCCCTGAGAAGGCTCCAGCCTGCAAGGATCCCTGTGATCTGGATCTGTCCCAGGGCTCAAGGTGAGTATGACAGCCAGGATTTGGATTTCTATTGACTTAAAGTTGCAACTGTGAGTGCTCAGCACTTCTTCAATTAAATCTCAGGGTATCAAGTCAGGCACACAGAAAAACGAGGGCATAAAGTCAGCTAACACTTATGAAAAGTCTAACTTGAGGAATAGATGAGGTGTCCTACAGACAACCACCTCCTTCACCACAGTCCTGATTTGCCTTCAAAACAAGTCAGTTCCATGCATCAAATAAGATGTGAATCTTGTGGAAAACAGCAACTGATCATGTAATTAAAGTCTCTGTCACAATGCTTGTGCAAAAGAACGCTGTCCACGCTCAACTCTGGTATTCCCTAAACATACATTTGTGACTGCATGTTATTTAGATCATTCAGAAGGGGGAAAAAAGCCCTGCAGACTTGCAGAGATAGCTCTAATTAAACAGCATGCAATAAAGATATAGAAAGATGTCCCAATAAACTGAACTAATTTATGCTCTATTCAGTAAACTTGGAGGGTCTAAGTTAAAACCAGTGGTATTGCATGAGGTCAGTTACTCCAGGGATGGTTATCTTAAATTTCAATATTAAAACCATGTGCTTCTCTAAAGCAATCATTTAAAAGTGCTTGATTTGCAAAGATGCAGAGCATTTTCTAAAATGGGGTGAACTCCCCCCCATCACAGTGAGGATGGGAGCTAGCAAAATTCAACCAATCTTGGAAGGAACAGGGTGTCTTGTGGGATCACACTGTAAACACACCAAGCAAATACTGTTTAAATAGGACGATTAGCATCTGAACATTTAAGACTTAATGCTAAATCATTTTTATTTATAAAACTAATGCTAACAATGAGCTAATACACCTAACCTCAATGCTTTATTACTCATAACCCACACATATCCTCTATATACAATGCTAATTAGTTTGTATTATAACATAATGTCCTTAATATACAGTAATGTGAAACCATTTCAATATTCCACCCTATGATTAATTATGTAATAGACTTGTAAAATAACTCTGAAAAGAAGGCATTTCATTTTTAGATACTGAATGTGTTAGAGGGCAAATATCTATACCAGAAATTAAGGATGGGCTTATGGTTAAAGATACTGCCCTAGGACTTGAGAGATTTCAGTTCAACTCCCAGTTTTACTACAATTTCTTGTGAGACTTAGGACAACTCAGTCTCTCTACTCCACATAACATTTTTTCCTTCACTCTTTGCCATAGAATGGGGACTGTCCCTTACTATGGGCTGTGTATATATACATACAGAGTACAATGCAGTGCTTATCTTAGTTAAGGCCTCTAGACCTTGCTGAAGTATTAATACCTGTAATTACATAACAGACTAGGAGACCTTTGTAACATAGATGTACCCTGCATGGCACACCACACCAACCGCAGGCTCTAAAACCATAGTAATACTTAAGTCAAGTCCTTGTTCCTATGGAAACTTGATTTTTGTATGGGATCCATGACAGCAGGACCTAACTAATTCAACAACCAGTACACACACTGCTTCCAGATGCTTGTCTAACTGGATTTAATTAAAGTTCAAAGTGCTCGTCTAGCCTTGATAGTCAACTCTTACTTACCTGGAGAACGGGTACAGCAGGGGCAATACATGGAAATGTCTTAATGTCCTGCAAAGTTGCCTCCCCCAAACATGCAAACAACTGCCCCTCCGTTCTAAATTGCCAATAAATCCTCACATTCTGATTGCCAACTAGTATTCAACAATTCTGGTGCTTGGAGCTTTGTAATTGCTTGCAGCCTACATTTGCATACATCTGCAAATGGCTTTTGTTGATTAATAAACTAGATCTGAACTAAGAGAAAAAGAACAACCTATACCCCATAAGAAACCCCGAGGTATTCCTCCGAGGTTTAACTTACGCACAGTCTCAAACGTTTTGGCTCTGTGGGCTGCATGGATTCTGCAGTGGCAAAACAGGATTCTATTCTGGTTTATGCAACTGGAACAAGTCCCATCTATAAAATTAGCCCTGCTATTGATAAAGAAAGGTTGACAAAAACATAGAATTGCATTGTAGAGCAAGTGTCAGCCACCTATGGGCCGTGGGCCGGCAGAAGCACTTGATCTGACTCATGCCGTCATTGGGAAAAGCGGTGGCAGTGGCTGGGTCCTAAGTGCCTGCCTATCCACCTCTGACTCAAACTGGGTCAATCCAGCTTGCAGCCCTAAAAGATTGCCAACTGCTATTGTAGAGAAAAACAAATGCAATTCTCTGCTAGCTTAACATTACTGAAGCAACCGTATTTATTGTAGTGAAGAATCTGGCCTTCTGTGTTACACAGATGGTGATGGTGGAGGAGCTAATTCATGGTTTTACGAAAAAACTTAACTCTGAATTTCCTAACATCCAAACTTTGAGGGTTTGGAGCAGTTTGACACTTAACTGAGAATTTCTTATCTTTCAAAACACTTAGAGATGTTCTCCAAGTGTTAAATTAAGGTCAGAAAGACAGATCAGTTACTTCAGAGAAGAACAAACACACACACACTTCTAGGACATTTTAGGAGAGTCTCCTAACTAATAAAAGAACATGAGCAAAGACAAACAACTGTTCAGACCACTTTTTAAAAATGTATTTGAAAACTCAATGTTTGACATTTGTCAAGGGTGGGAGTGAAATAATCCATCCTGGATAACGTACACCAGAAGACGAGGAATTTGGTAAAAATGCCAAACATTATATATTTTGCAAACACTAAATATTTGCCTTCCATCATTAGCAGTCCTCTACTCCCATGCGAATATCCCACAGTGAAAAACAACATCTCTATGAGGGTAAAATAAACAGTATTCAGAGTTCCTGAAAGCATTACCTCAGAATTATTGCACTAGATTTGACTGCTTCATCAAAAGGGCCAGGAGTCATTTACGGTATTCCCCTGCTTTATTTTTCCCCCATCACAAATTAAAAGAGTATCTGCAGAAAGTTTTCCAAGGCCTAAAAACGGAACTAATGATCAGGAAACCTTCACTGGTCATGCCACACAGCTCCCACTGCTAACACACTACTTGGACTGATCGTGGAACAGCAGCAAAACTACCTTATTTCTGTTTTGTCATCCTGTGCAGCATCCCCCAAAAGGATAAGCACACACTGAAAGGGCCAACAGATTTGAAGCATATCAACCCCAGGAAAATACACAGGCAACATATTTCTAGACTGCCACTAACCAGAGAACGTAGGTAAGGAATGACCCAAGAGACCCATTAAAATTTAAGAATGCTCAATTAAATCAGTGAGTCTGGTCCGACAGCCTTTAAACTTCTTTCTTGTTAAAAAAAACCCTATATGTAGATATCAATATATAGTGTGCATCCATATATGTGTATATTTGTGTACACACACAAAATATATTTTTTTAAATATGTCTGTATAGTTTTTTTTAAACAAGATGGTTTAGAGGCTGTCGGACCAGACTCACGGATTTAACTGGGATGTGCTGCTGAGTGTGGAGAGAAAGGGAAGGGTGGGATTCTTAACTGCTTCAGAGATCTTAGAACTCTATTCTAAGCTAGGTCTTAGCTACTATTTCTGCAGGGATGTCTGGACTTTGCAGGGGACCCAGGCATCCAGGGCTGCAGGAAGCCAGAGCTACTGAGTTTCAAGACCCTGTCTTGAACCTCTGACCTCAGGGATGAAGCACCAGCTTGGCCCTGCACCACAGCTCACAGAGGAAGGCAGAACAGCAAAGCGAGGGGCCCTGCCAGGGAAACGTCTCCTGCTGTTGGCCCCTGATTAACCTAGGGCTCCCGGCCCCGACTGGATCCTCCCACCTATATCAGGCTTCCTGTTTCCTGGAGAAATTATCTGGAGAGCAAAGTACCTGCCAAACTCAGCCTACCCTGCTGCTTCCTCACCTCTGTGCCATGCCATGCTGTGCCATGCTTATATAGAGACAATATGTGACAATACGAATCCTGGATACATCACCGTCTGCAACTTCTTACTCAGGGGTGGGTGATACTAACCAAGTCAGTGGTTGTAAACCGGGGTGGTTGTAAACCGGGGTGCCACAGGTGGCACAGAGCTGAACTGAGAAATGGCTGCAGCAGACAGTGCACCTGCCCGCATTACGTTACGCAGGCAGGCACCACAATTTCTGTTACAGCCCTTCCTGGTTCAGCTTCAACATGCCTCCTGAAAACAGAGGCTTGCAGGGCACTTCTATCTGGTAGCTGCAGCATTCATCTTCAGACTTCCACGACGACAGGGTAGAACTGCGCACCTCCATTTTCAAGAGTCATGATGAAGCCAAACCAGGAAAAGCTACAGCAGAAACACTTTCTGATGCAGTCACTTCTCAGTGCAGCTCCCAATGTGCCTCCTGAGAAGAGGTGCATGGGGCAGTTCCACCTGTCCCACATGCCTCTGTTTCTGGGACATGCTGTGCAGGGCTGGACTGGGAATGGCTTTAACAAAAGCAAGTGCTCCTGCCACAGCCACTTCCTGATCTGGCTGTGCAGGAGGTACACAGTGCATTTCCACCTGGCTGCAGTGGCAGTAGAATGAAGTAAATACAATTATGATAAAAATCAATCAATCAATTAATAACTAATAACATTATTACAGTGCTTATATTTTAATATTCATAATATATATATATATATATATACACACACACACACACACACACACACACACTAGTTTTTTTAATGGGATGCCACTAAATTTTGAAAAGTTTTGAAGGAGTGCTTTGAGTCTAAGAAGTTTGAGAACCACTGGAATAAGTAAGAAAAAAAAAGTCAAGAAGGTTGACTTCTTTCTAAAAAAAGGTATTTAGTTATTTTGGTTAAGAGCAAGCACAAAAATGTATGGAGGTATTCCTTGATCATGATTAAACAGTTGTTTGGAATATCTTTACTTCTCACTGGGGCTGCATCCCTTCTTCTTGCACAGGTAAACTACTGGCGCTAAAGGAAAATTACCTGTAGAACAATACTAAGAAAGCTGTAAAGAACACACACTTTAGCTCAGCAAAATCTGAACTGATGCAGGAAAAGAGCAGACCCCCTGCCTGAAAAATAGGTTGCCTAGAAAACAGTTAAGCAACAAAACTGAAAGAGGCGGGCCAGCGTCATTTTCAGAGGTGAGATTAAATTAGAAGGTTTCTGATATTACAGCAATATTTCAGCTTTGTCAGCACAAAATATCCTTCTCCAAATAATTTATAAATGAGAAACAGACTGTCTAGTTATAAGAAGTAGGAACGCCTAAGGTAAGTTAGTGGAACGGAAAACAAGCTTCCCATAGAATCACAGTTTGATGAAAATTTTGACTCCCATAAAAATATTGATGAAGCATTTAAGGAAAGTGAACTTCCCCTACCTTCTCACAGTCTGCATGATGCCATCACCACTCAGCCTTAAGAAGGAAAGCGATTCCAAATAGAGTGGAAATTAGAGAGAAATTATGTTCATCAATGCTGGCAGTATAATAGTGACCAAATATTGGCAAAGTGCCTCAGAAAAGATTGCTGAAAGTTACACATCAGGAACAAAATAAAATGCATAAAATGCTACTGGAAAATACTGAAAGGGATTTCAGCTTTTCCAGTGTGCCAGTGGCATGAAGTGGACAACGGTCACTGTGCCCCATTCTATGAGATAGAGAGCCTAAGACAGAAAATAAAGCTTAAAAACCCATTTTACTATGTGGCAGAGAGAAATTAATAATTTGTACCTTGCCTTAGTTCCCTATCTGTCAGATCAAGTTATTTCCCCACTTTTACAAACTGCTTTGAAATTTAGGCATGAAGTATTCAACATAACTATGAAATATTATCGTTATGAGTTGAGGATAGTAATGAACAGAGGCAGTTTCACCATTTGAATTTCAGACAGAATCTGGTCTGAGATGATCTGGGAGAGCAGATACAACGAAGTAATCATCTACCTTTATCACTTTAAATGCTTGAGAAATGTTGTCAGCTTTAGAAAAATATTCTCTACTAGCTAGAAGAAGAACGGGTAGTTGGGGCCCTGGAGGTCTACTCCTGGTCATGTTACTAATTGGAAACCTAGCCAAGGGAAACCAAACCATGCCTCAGTTTTCCAATCTTTAAAACAGACTTAGTAAGTTGATTATTTCAGAGGCAAATTCAAGCTTCACTGTTTACAAAGAGCTTTTGTTTGTAGTTAAATTCTTGATATCTACAAAACAGAGCCCCAAAGCAGCACTGAGAGAAGCACAGACAGAGATGAAACTGGAGCCACTTCCACTTGTAGAGCAAATGGATGCAGGATATAGAACATGCTCCTGATTATGACAGACTGATGTACCAAACAAAACTGATAAACTAATTTCTCCTTTCTGTTATTTGAGGAGAAAAAATAGCAGTAAAATGGAGATTTTCAAAATGCTTAATTTTTTTTTAAATATTAAGAAATTTAAATTTAAAAAGTCTTTAATCTAGATGAGGCAGAAGTGACTCAATTCAAATGAGCATCTTTCTCTAATATTTCCCAGTTGCATCCGGCAATTTCCAAACATGGCAAATCAGTAAACAAAAACACATTCAAAGCATCTGATGCACGTCCCTGAGTCAGTCGGAACGAACACAAGACAAACATGGGAAAGCTATGATTTCAACCTACTCAGAGAGTCGGAATGGAGTTATTTCATGCTAATTTATGTTGTCCAAACATTAATAGGAAGTACCCCTTCAATACACATCTAACAAAATAAAGGAATAGAAATTTGGTTCAGGGAGGAGGTAGATTTAAGCACATCATTTATTGGCAAGGGAAGGGGTCTTTGCCTTCTCAGTGGTTAAGTATAATACTATCCAAGGACACACCATATGGATCAAATCTTTATGCAAGAGAGAAAATTGGCAAGATTTCAAAGTTATAATTCAGCTGTTACTATATTGTGAGAAATGAGGAAGGTCAGAAAAACTAGAGGATCTCCTCTCAGGGGCTTAGTTTATGTCATTTGATCAATTAAGTGACTAATACAGCATATTTAACATCAGCGCTTCTCAAATTCACCATTTAAATACAAATTCAGCCTAAAGATGGATTTTCAGGTCCCTATGCTCCACTTAATTTCATCCTACATCCAATTTCATGAAATACTGAACAGCTATATAACTTGTAGTGAAGGCAATATAATGCCTATCCTTTAATCACTGCTCACAGACACTGCCATTAAATATTTAAAGACACTAGTTCTTCATGACAGCAAGAGTAGGAGAACGCAAATGTATGTAAGACCAAAAAGAAGGCTACAGGCTAGAAGTTGCATTACTAAAATGTAGTTCTAAAACCCAGGGAGATGCTGCTTTTTAACCACCCAAGCTGAGACAACCACTTTACACAAAACCTATACATCTATTTCTCTTTGAGGGACAATGTGAGGAAAATATATTCAGGTACAGATCCTGTACCTTGTTTAGAAACGGGAAAGTAAATCAGCTAATTCACTAAGTGATATAACCCCTCACAAGAATTGTCTTGATACTTTCTAAACAGAAGCAACATATTGTGTATTTTCACTGAGGTGTACGGTAAACCTGATAAGCTACAAAATCCATAGGTTTCTGTTACCACCTTTTACTATTCTTACCATTCTGTTCATCCAGTTCATTACCAATTTGGTGCCCCATTTGTTTTTGCCGGGATAAGACTGAGGAGAGCGTATCGAGCCCAGCATCTTGCTCTGCATAGAAAAGAGGAAACAAAATAAATGAGCATTCGTTGTTGACATGGCAAACGGCATCCCAAACGGATGCAAACTAATACGTAGAGTTTTAAACATGCCAGAAGACAAGTAAAAAGAAAGATCTGGCTTGTGTTGAAAGAGTTAAAATACATTAAGAAAAAGAGAGAAACATGAACGACATGAAATTTAATTCTTACAGCAATAGCACTTTTAGATTATAATAAAAAATAATGTGCATAATAGGTAATTAATTTGTCTGCTCCAGTGGGGACATTCAGCCAAAGATCCCAAAACTCCAGGAATTGAACATATAGCTATTACTCAATCATAAATGCACTGGATTTTCTGGCGCACACATAAGGCCTCTGATTAGCCTTTTTAAATTTTCCAAAGAGCTTTTAACATGACTAAAAGACAAACAGGTGATGCAAGCACTGAGGAATTCAAATAGTTTAAGCTGTGAGAGGCTATAGCGTGCATGGAAGAGAGAATCTGAGAACATTGGCAGAACCACATATAGAGAAAGCAGCCACAATTTAAAAGTTCCCTTGCATGGCTCTGTTAGCACTCCCAAGTCTGAACCTGCAACACACTGTTATTCCAGTTTGTGAATAACATTCAGCCTTGCAAATGCACTTCAACTGTAACGTGCTGCTCTTCCTGCTCAGGACTCCCACAAGCAGAATTCAGGGGTTCTGAATACAAGAACTGCTGTGGTTTGCCACTTGCTGAACAGCAAAAACATTGCATAATGCCAGGCTGCTTGAAGAGCCAGATACTTCTTAGCTACAGCCCAAGAATTAAAGGTCAAAGGTTGATCTGTACAACCAGCGTCTGTTTGCTTTGTTCAGGGCTGAATGTCCCCCACCTTACCTGCCAAATAATCTCTGCAGCCTTCAAACCTACATACATGAATATATACACACAGGGATAAATTTGATATGCACCATATGTTAGCAGTGTTTGAAGCTGACTCCTGAACAGTCAAAATAAAGCTAATGCCGTTCTCTTGACCTACAGATCCAAACATCAGTTCACATACAGATTAAATGATACTTGATTATCTAGAGATTTATTTAATTTGATCATCCTCAACATCTCTAAACATTTAATTATGTGCAGTATTACCTCATTTACAATCTAATGCATTCAGACTGGGGTAAAAAGGAAATAAAGGGAGTTAGGCACTTACTACCAAAAGAAATAAAGGGGCTAGGTTAACTCCATAAAGGCCCTACTAATAATCCAGCCTCAAGGAATACATCAGATTTTGTGACCATAAATTAATTCTTATGTACATCATAAGATCCTAACTCAACCAAAGTCTATAATATGTATCAAGCTGTATTTCAGTATTTCCACTTAAGTAAACACTATTAGTAGTGGCCCCTGTTGAAGTCAAGAAATACTGACTTCCTTAAAGCTAGGCATATCCTGATATGCCTTGCAATTCGAGGACAAATCAATCTGCATCCAATGGATACTCACTGCACAGCTGACAGAGGATGCATATGTACATTAAAATAACTTGGGAGAATTCTCCCAGATTTTTTCTCATGGTAGGAAAAAAAAAACAACTTACCTAGAGCCACGTGTACAGACACTAAATGTTGAGGCCCTGAAATGTGGAAAGTTTGCAGGACTGACACTGTGTTGCTCGGGGGTGGGCCTGAGCAGACTCTTCCAGGAGCAACTGAATGTCTGTACAAGGCCCAAGCTGATAATACTACTTGTTCTGTCCTGCACACTCTCAACTATACTGGCTGTATGTATAAAAATATTTTATGCTACTCTGTGTGACCATTATAGCCCAAGAGACCCAATGTACATCTTCACAGAAGTCTTGCAAACCTGTCACACCAAGACACAAGATCTAGTTGCCATTTACCAGGATGAAAAAAACCGATGTGCAAAATATTCCTTGTCTGGGGTGAACAAGTTACAAGAATTTGAGGAGGCTGCTTTAAAAGAATACTGTCAAGTGATACTTTGCCCACAATAAACTTAAAATGTGATGCTTTTGCAAACAAAGGAAAGCAGAAGTAGGTGAATAGTAAGGCCAATGGGAGAACATTTTTTTACCACAGAATAGCTAATTCTTTGAGTGAGAGACCAAAAATATCACACTGAGCTACAAGGCCAAGGGTTCTTAGGTCAAACAGTGAATCTAATCCAACCTGTGAATTTACACAGAATATTGCAAATGTTACAAATTACATAAAAATGTAAAAACATGACAAAATATAAACTGTAATGTAATATAATATAAAATAAAAAAGGTTCTACCTTGTATGATTCTCTGCTGCTGCTGTCTGATATCATCAAAGCTAAGGTCTCTGGTTTCCTCAGATTCTTCCAGGAGCCATGGGTTTGTTACACCTCGTTTGACCCCTCCAGTCATTAGGCTAGATCTGAAAACATTTTTAAAGCTTAAAATAATTCCTCAAAATAAAAACTACGTCTTTTGTGCTTTCCCCCTCAAGTAACTGGGAATATTGCATGCCATTCCCCCAAATCTCATCCTCCAGAGAACATACAATTACCACCTTTAATTTCTGAGCTTGTATGGCAAAACGTACCTCCCACGCTACATTACCATGTCAGAAGAGAACAGAGAATACTAGGAACTGAATCTGTAGTGGATACAATTGCCATGCATCTAACAAACACACAATAATATATGCATTTAACCATGCAATTCACATATAAAATGATACCCTAGAAATAGCTTCAAAACGCACTGAGAAGTGTATGTGTGAATGCGTGCGTGTGTGTGTGTTTAGAGATAATTATTTTATTTTTTTAAATCAAGATGCGGGGTTAACACTCCAGAGATACTGAAGGCATCCTTCCTGCAGCACCAGAGTTCAGTACATTAGCATGGACTTAGATCACACAAATGCACTAATACTTTGCAGCAATAGTCAAGTCCGACAAGTAACACTTCTGCATTTAAAAAAAAAACAAAACATTAACTCTCTGACTTCCTTCTTCATATTTACTTTCCTTTGTTTCTTGGTTCAACTTAACAGGAACAAGAAATAAGAAAAATCTTGTTCTTAAATGGAACAGCCATTAAAAAAAAAAAGACTTATAGGCTGTTGCTGTTACAGACTTTTCCCTTAGTTATAATGGAAAATAAGTTTTTAGTGTGCCAAGTTACATAAATCCAAATAGTGAAATAACTTCACGTAAATATTTCTCTCAACAGCAGAAGATTTCCCATCCTTGCAAATGCATGTTGGTTTATTACTTATTCTTATTACAGGAAGAATACAATACAAAGTATAAATAACGTACAACCTTTTTGCATCCAAAACTGCAATCAAATTTTTGGGAGCATTGGGTATGAAAGGATCTCAGGAGTGGGTTTTTTGATTAAACTAAAACAACCCAGTAAGGACATTTTTAAAACAGTTCTCTATGCATCACTATCAAACCCTAAGACATTTTTACTACCCGTCTCAGATAATATGAGCATTCTGTTACTGCATGTAGAATCAAAACCAAAATCTAACACTTTTTAAAATCAAAGGAGTTTCTCACTTTTATATCTGGATGTGAATCAGGTACCATACAAACTTGTATACATGTACAAATTTTGTGGATTCTATGAATAAAACACAAATTGGGCTAACTGACCAAAATACCAGAAAACATAACTAAAATTAATTTTGATGCTGTCTGTGACAGGCTTTTGCCATACAACATTGTGGAAGATTCATTAACATTTTATCCCAAGCGCATTTCAAAGTTAAGAAGCTGGTCCAGCCACTCTGTGAGGATTTATAGTGAGCCAGAGACCTCTGCTGGCTAAGAGCTAGAACCACCACGACTGAAAAATATTTTAACATGGCTCTAAAACAGGAAAGTTCAACAACTCAGTGGCCAGGCTGCACATCGCAGGGGCTGCACCAGCACAGGCCACATGCTGCAGGGGCTGCACCTGCAGGGACCATGGCCCTGCCGTCTCTCTACAGCAGCAAGCTCCCATGGCACCATGTGTGTAGGGGGTATCTCCCCCTTTCCCCTGCTGCCCTGCATGCAGGCACCCCCGCCCACGCTACTGCACTGCACACATGGGCGGGTGAGTGCCCCTGCACCCACTTCCTTGGCTCCAGGATGCCCCCTGCACTGGCCTGCTCCCTGCGGGCCACCAGTTGGACAGTTCTGTTCTAAATCAAGCCAGCACACCCCCATATATTTCTTTTGTATTCATTTGACATGGTGCATTTCATTTTGCATTCACTGCCCAAATTAAAGCCAACACGACACTACCACAATGAGTTTGAATATTAAGCTCTATCTTTTTGTTGAAAGTAAAAAGGATTTGCCAGGATCAGGCAATGACCTCTAGTTTTTCACTTTAAGTTTCAAAACAAACCTAAGTTACTGACTGATACAGTTATGAAAGTAATTTTGGTTTCAGTGGGACACGAGTCTAGAAAATACTTTGCTATATTAACTAGTTAGTCTAGAACATACTTGGCTATTTAACTAGTTTTCATTGCATTTTGGAGTTTAAACCCCCAAAATTTCAGACTATTACCAGCTTTTGCAAATATAACTAAAATTGAAATTCTATGTCTCTAAAGACTTCTTCAAACCACTTAGCACAATAGTTCAGAGAATACACACAATAGCAAAACAGTACCAGATTTTAAACTTATTTAACAAAATAAAATCAGGAATATACAACTCTTTGCAGTGGTTGCCAAACTGGTTAGCTAGCAAGAATGAAAATATATTTGCCATTTAGAAAAGCCAACATAAGCAAGTCTGAAACAATTTGTGATACTGTCTCTTCTTTTAATAATCTGCTCTATTCTTCTAGTTTTGGTCATGACAACGGATCTGCCTTTTACAATAATCTTTTTGACATGTTTGGTAACTACCTTCCCACACAACAAAGCATAACTTCCTACTTCCTCTGATCTTACCATGTTTCGCTTTGGTGGTGTGAAGATTAAAGCTTATCCAATTAGCCACCCACTGCCTCCGCCACGTTAATCACTTAAATCTTTGAAATTGTCACAGAGCAGTGGAGTGTGTAGATAGCTTTTGATTATAGGAGCAGATTTAACTAATTATAAGGCTTAGCAGTGCACCCAAATATAAAAGATGGGGGGTGGGAAGAGGGTTAAAATCAGGGGGCTAATGTCACTGTTTAACAAGTGAGGACTTAACTTTCAAAAGCATTGTTTCACTGATAATTCTTATAAAACTTCCCAAGTAACTTAGATTAGTCAACCAGTTCTTACTCTAGACCAAGGCCACACATTAAGACTGGCAGCTTTGGAAGAATGATCAGCAAGACTGAATTTTAAACAAAACCTTGGTCATATGACAACTGTTGAATAACTGAACATTCCCTTATAGATACCACTATATAGTAGTTCTTCCTGAAGTGTCCAGGGTTTAGGCACCACAGGTTGGATTCACAGATTGATACTTAGAAGGATCAGGACAAGAATAATTTAATATATTTTCTTGTCTATATACCCTGAATGCCTGTTTAAGTGATTAATTCATACTTTAGGCAGCTCTTGGTTTTTAGAACAGCATTTGCTGATTTCACAAAGACACAGGATTCTCCCAAGGCAGAGTACTGTAAGTCCGGGTAGTATTTCAGTGGCTCCACAAAGTTTTCCCTTTAAGCCTTAAGTCAAAGTCCTCAGCACTCCTCCAAAGGAAGAAGAGTTGCCCATCAGCATTGCTCTTGTCTTGACGCAGAAAGGGCTTAGCCAGAGGTGCTCAATCTGCAGCGCCATCACGCTTAGCTTGCCAGGCTCCCCACGGGTCAGGACATTTAACAGTGGGGGAATAGTGGCCATTAACAGTCACTCCTTTCCCCACGCCCACCAAACTCCCAAACCCCAATTCACTGTCAGGCAGGCCCAGCTGAGCTGTGACCCTCTTCCTCTGCAGAACTGGGCCATAACCCCCTCATCCCACTGCTGGATGAGGAAATATTTCCCTGCACTGACAGGGAAATACACTGGGTTAATTTTTGTGTCTATTGTTCTGCCTCCCCCCTCTACAGCTCCCACCACTGTTCTGAAATATGCACATATGTCTTGAGCAGGTTCTATTGCAGATTACTATAAAATGAAGAAGCCATTCAGGTAAAAGTCTCATTGAAAGAAAATACAAAGTGTTGGTTAGTGAGGGCCCTTCTACAATTGAAAGCTTTATAAAATATGCTGGTATAATTAGTAAACAGAAATAATTATAGTAGTATAACTACTCAAACAGGCAAACCCCTTTCACAGTAACACAAATTAAACAAAAAAGACTCTTCTGAAACACAATGTGCATCTACACAAGAGTTATAAATTCACCCCATAGCTTATACTAGTGTCTCCTGTGCTCCCTAAGCACTAACATACTCCATGTTCAACAGCCTAGAGTATCACAATCAGATTATTCTTAATCCAGATTAATTTAAAGAGTAAATCAACATTCCCTTTGTGTCATATTTGGCCTTTCCATGGTGCCTTCCACGCAAGATCTCAACTAAATTGTCACAGAGAATCCTGGAAAGGGTGAGTTGGTAATA
This sequence comes from Alligator sinensis, assembly GCF_000455745.1. Taxonomy (NCBI): domain Eukaryota; kingdom Metazoa; phylum Chordata; order Crocodylia; family Alligatoridae; genus Alligator; species Alligator sinensis. The sequence goes on along the minus strand of NW_005842491.1, from coordinate 200,232 downwards.
CAGTCAATGTTAAAACAGGAAGCTCTGATTTCCACTATCAATTGCTATATTAGGAGATCTCTTACTCCCTTTCTTCCAATAAAAGGAAAATGATTTTGAGCGGAAACTACAATATGGGTAATCATATCAGAGGCCACTGAAGTAAAGGCAGCTTCTCTGTTTCTCCATAATCCATTATTGCTGTGCAGAAAAACAGATTATGATGCTGTGATCAGCACCTAATCTTTCATGCACTTGAGACCAGAAACTCCTCTTTCTGTTTCATTTGAAGATTACTTCCCAGACTGGGCAGCACAGTAAGATGAAACATTAGCCTTTCATTTCTGGAAACATGGTCTCAAAACTCCTTGGTCATAGGACCAGGGAAGGAAGGCAAATGGGGTGCACAAAGAGTGGTCATTCCTCAAGGACATAATCCTCGAAGCACAAAAGAAAAACTATTCCCATGAAGAGGAAAGGCAGCAGAAGGGCTGGCAAGCCCTCCTGGCTCAATAGGGACATCATGGTCTTCTTGAAAAAGAAAAGAAGAGGCGTACACACAGTGGAAGCTAGGGACAGTCCTCAAGGGGGACTACACAATAGTGGTCTGCACTTGTAGGGAGATGATTAGGAAAGCTAAGGTGGCGAATGAGTTTAAGATAGCCAAGGGAATCACAAACAATAAGAAGTCCTTCTTTAGGTGTGTAGGGAGCAGAAGGAAAACAAATGGAAGTGTGGGACCCCGATTTAACACCTCAGGACAGCTGGTAATGGACACACAGGAAAAAAACTGAACTCCTGAATGCCCACTTTGCTTCAGTATTTCACCGGACTGAGGGGAAAGACAAGTGAGACAAGGATCACAGGGGGCATGGTGGGAATGATATCCTTCCCACTGTGGATGCTGAGCTGGTGCAAAACCAACTAGAAAAGCTAGACATTTGTAAGTCAGCAGGACTGGATGGACTTCACCCGAGAGTGCTGATGGAGCTGGCTGAAGTCACATTGCAGAACCCCTGGCAAAACTCTTTCAGAAATTGTGGCACACAGGGGAGATCCCTGAGGATTGGAAGAGGGCCAACATTGTGCCCATCTTCAAGAAGGGGAAGAGGGAGGACCCCGGCAACTATAGGCCAATCAGCCTCACCTCCATTCCAAGGAAAATCCTGGAAAAGCTCATCAAAGAATTTATGTCCAATATGCTTGTTGAGGGTAGGATTCTGAACGACAGCCAGCATGGCTTCATCGTGGGTAGGTCTTGTCTTACCAATCTCATCTCCTTCTACAAACAGGTCTCTCGCCACCTGGACATGGGAGAGATGGTCAACGTTATATACCTAGACCTCCAAAGGGCTTTTGATCTACTATCCCGCAATATCCTTGTGGAAAAATTGGAAGATTGTGGGCTTAACTGCTCAACAGTTCAGTGGGTGGAAAACTGGCTGCATGGTAGGACTCAGAGAGTTCTTATGAATGGATCCGTGTCATCCTGGCGAGAAGTGGCCAGTGGTGTCCCTCAGGGGTCCGTGCTTAGACCAGTGCTTTTCAACATCTTTATCAATGATTTGGATGTGGGGGTGAAAAGCTCACTGGGCAGGTTTGAGGATGACACCAAGTTATGGGGGAGCATGGTCACGCCAGAAGATAGGTTGCAGATACAGACAGACCTGGACAGGCTGGAGAGTTGGGCGGACTGGAACCAGATGAAGTTCAACGCTCAGAAGTGTAAGGTGCTCCATCTGGGGGCAAACAATCCCCAACACACCTACAGGCTCAGTGGTGACAATTTGACTTGCACCACAACCAAAAGGGACCTAGGGGTAGTGATCAATCATCGCATAAACATGAGCCAGCAGTGCGATGCTGTGGCCACCAGGGAAAACAACATGCTGGCATGCATTAACCATTGCATCTCATGTAAAATTAAGGAAATGATACTCCCATTGTACTCCGTACTGGTGAGACTGCAGCTGGAGTCTGGGCATGCACTTCAACAAGGACGTGGAAAAACTTGAGAGGATCCAGAGAAGAGCCACCTATATGATCAGGGACTTGCAAGGCAAGCCATACAAGGAAAGGCTGAGGGACTTGGGCCTCTTCAGCCTACAGAAGAGAAGGCTGAGAGGGGACTTGGTAACAGCTTACTGCTACATCAGGGGAGTACATCAAGAACTCAGTGAACAGCTGTCCACCAGGGCACCTCTGGGTAAGACCAGGACCACTGGATACAAACTCCTAGAAGGCCACTTCAGGCTTAATTCCAGGAAAAACTCTTTCATAGTCAAGGTGTCCAGGCTGTGGAATAAACTCTCTCCAGTGGTGGTGCAGTCATCTACCCTGGAAATCTTCAAAAGGAGACTGGACAGTCACCTTGCAGGGGTCACTTGACCCCAGCTGTCTTTTCCAGGGGGACTGGACCCAGTGATCTACAAGGTCCCTTCCAGTCCCTAACAACCTATGAATAAGTGAAAAAAGTTTCTCATCTCAATGCAGCAGCAGTCCCAACCACAAGTGTCCCAAACCTGACTGTTCAGAGATCTAAACTACCTAAAGTGATGAGAGGGCAAAATTTTAGAGTTCCCATGGTAACTGCCCTCCTATAGAGGCTGATGAGTGCTACTAATGGAACTGAGCTTGAAGGCCTAAAGAGAAGTTTGGAGCAAAAAAGTAAGTTCTCTCACTAGTTATCCCCACTGTTCTAAGATCAGCTCTTTCTATTTACCCTTCCTTAAAAATATGAATATAAAACTTTTTCATATACAGTAATCGTGGTTCTGATCTACTGGGTCATTTAAAAACCACAGTACACTTTGTGAGAATACAAGGTACACATTCTGTACTGTCAACAAATGCCAGGCATTAAAATCATAAGAGAAGTAGGTCTGGAAGGGACCTCCAAGGTCATCTAATCCAACCCCCTTCCTGAGGCAGGATGTTCCATATCCAAAACCATAATCTAAAACTCTACCTAAGACTGTCATCAACCCTGACAACATAGACATTGATCTGCCACAGATAAAGCACAGGAACCACAGAAGCCAATGTCCTGCTTCTATAAAAGTTTGTCAATATATGCTGAAGAGATCCTGGGTAGAGAGCCAGAGGAAGAAAAGCACCGTGCCCCCCCGCCCCAACCCCCACCCTGTCCATACCAATCTGACCATGGGGTAAAATTTCTTCCTCACCCCAATATGGAGCTTGGTTTCACTCTGAGAGGAGAGGCAAGACCCCTTTGCCAGGAACATCTGGCTTTGGTCCCAGCAGGAGCACTGGCACACACCAGTCAAAGTCCTCAGCCTTGATTCAAGCCAACACTCAATGCCTCCAAGAGATGCTTAAAAATACCCTGACATGTAGCAGGAAAGGGAGGAGGGGGGAGGAGTAGAAGGGGGAACAACCAGCAAACCCTAGAAGCGTGGGAAACACCCATAGTAGAACATAAGCATGGCTTCATCAAGATCATCCCCAACCACTGGCTGTCCAACCTCTTCTTGAATACCTCCAGTAATGGAGTCCACAACTTCCCTAGGCAGTCTACTCCACTGTCTCACTGTTCTAACAGTGTAGAAGTTTTCCTGGATATCCAATCCAAACCTACTTTGCTGGAACTCCAAGCCATTGGACCACATCCTCTGCAGCAAGAGAGAAAAGGTGCTTTCCCTCTTCTTTATGGCAGCCATTCAAATATCTAAAGACCGCTATCATATTCCCTCTTAAACACCTTTGCCTCTCCTCATATGACTTGTTTTCCAAACCTTGATCAGCTTTATTGCCAACCTCTGGACCATCTCTAACTTCTCCACATCCTTTTTAAAATGTGGACCCCAGAACTGCACAAAGTACTTCAAGTGAGGCCTAACCAGTGCTAAGTAGAGAGGCACTATCCCACCTATTGATGCATCCCCAAACTGCATTCACATTATGCATGGCTGCACCACACTACAGACTTGTATCAAGTCTGTGATCTACCTAGACTCCCAAATCCCTTTCCACAGTGCTGTCATCCAGCCAAGTGATATCCATTTTGTATTTGTATTTTTTTTTTATTATTCTTCTCAAGGTGTAATATTTTGCATTTGTCTGCACTGAACTTCATCCTGTTAGTTCTAGCTCTAGCCCAGCTTACCAATCTGCTGAGATCTTTATGATTTGTGCTTCCATCCTCCAATATGTTCACAATCCTTCCCAGTTTTCTGTCATCTACAAACTTCCTCAACAGTCATCCAAAAGCTTCCTTGAAGAGTGCCTCATCCATCTCCCCTTCCTGATTTGGTGACCTATAATAAATCCCCACCATTATATCGGTGCAGCATCTTTCACCTTTCAGCTTCACCCAAATGCATTTTGCTTTGATGTCTTCCTCCTCCTGAAAGTACCAGAAAGTAGCCTGGGTATCTACTCAGACAAAGTTCCTTGGGTGAATTTGATATCTTTTATTAGACCAACCCAAATGGTTGGAGAATAGTTATTAAGCAAGCTTTCGGGTTCAAAAACCCTTCGTCAGGCTAAGGAAGCTTCAGCAGTTGGTGTGTGCTCTTCCTGGATGGAATGAAAAGCATCTACTCTGCATTATTAGACCCCCTATAATTTCAATGGAAGCCAGGATTCTTCATTTTGGTATACGCAGTTGTATGGAATCTTTGTGGACTGCTAGAGAGCTGTTTTTAGTATGAGTGCGGTGAGTCCAGTATATTGTGCAGATTAAGTATTTTAGCATCTTTCAAGATGAAAGGTGCTACAAGAGACAGACGGTGTATGTAGTTCTGTGAATGAATGGAAGATGTAAAAATTTAAAAGTTACAGTCAAGTGGTCTGTCTCAAAGCCCTGCATAGATGCAATAATCTGGAGTACAGTATTCTTCCCTTCAACCCTGTTTGAGAGACTGCATCAAATGTTCTCAGCTATAGGTCCCAGGCTGATAAATTCACTTCCTTTTGCAGTATCATCAGAAAATATTTTTGGTAATTGACTGGCCATAAGACACGTCTCTGGTCAGATAAAAGTAATATTCAAATGCTGTTGCTGTAAGAAAGGATGTTTCTGGCCAGAGCACAGGTAAAGTCTTCAGAGGCACCTATATGATTTAGGCATCTCCATTTTACTTTAAACAAAAAAAACCCTCAGGTATTTAAAAGCTTAAGCCTGAATTTCATTAATTTTCAGTGACTCTAAGGTGCAGAGGCAGTTTTAAAATGGAAGCTGGAGCTTTTGAAAAGGTTGCTAGGGCAGTTATCAGTGGCAACACCTTGGTGTCCCACAATAATCAAACAACCTTTCCTACATTTTGCCCAGCATTCACACACTACAGCAACAGACACCAAAGTAATGCATGTAAAATCAAATATACAATTCATTCCATTTCATTATTGCTCTCTTAGGTATATGCAAGACATCAACTACCGAGGTGCAGTTTGCTGTAGTTCACTGAGCAGCCAATAAGAAAGGATGAGGATATTCCATTCACTTGGTCCTTGCAAACACTCTGACGCTCCCAACTTTGAGATTTTGGAATCATTCAATTTTTCCATTCTTCCTTAGTACAACAGCACTTCGTGGTTTAATATTAATATTTTAGTGTATGTAAGAACTTGCATTAATGTCTACAAAGAGAAGTGGTGGGAGAAACATTTTACTTTCGTTAAGAGTTTAATTTGAAAGAAAATACATTCTAACTGTAATAAATATGACCCCCCTCAAAGAGCCACATAAACAGCACAATCTTTCCTCTAGCAAATTCTAGTTGCGTCTTAATTAAGGCTGACAATGCCGGAAAGTAAAGCAATTCTATACAAAATAATGTAATACCCCTTTCTTCATTTTGGCCCGAGTTGTCACTTAGAATAAAAATTAAAAGTATTAAGGCCACTGTACTAAACAAAGTGAATAGCATTACAGCAATTTGCAAAGGATGTAAAAATCACTGAATGGTGACCAAATATAAACGGAGATTAATTTTGGTAAACCCTTCACAATTATATGCCATGGGGACATTAAATATGTGATCACTGGTGCAAGAAGGTTAATGAAGGGAATGACTGCTCTTAAAAAAAAAAAAAAAAAGAAAGAAAGAAAATGAAAAAAATTCAGGCTGTCACATCAGGGATGGATTAGATAAAGAAAGCTGGTATAGAACCAGAGAAGTGTCACTGCTAGAACTTAATCAAACTTCATGTGTGTTTTTATGCTGTACCTTTCAGTCCCTACACTTCTAAAGAAACCTACTGCATAAAAGTCACCACTTTAACAATAATGAATACTGATAT
>NW_005842491.1:173087-193908 GCF_000455745.1 Alligator sinensis | reverse complement strand
AGCAAAACAAGCAGACTTTGAACTGTCCTAATTAGTGGAGCTTTTGCTTCCTCTCCAAGAAGGCATATCAGCACTCACATTGGTTTACGTACTAATAAATACATATACAGGAGTCTTTTCAGAGAGTGATCCCTCATGGAAATATTTACGCTTGTGATGATTTCAGGAGTTTAGGTTTTAGCCGTATTGGTCTAAGGATATAGGCAGACATGGTTCCTTGGGTGAATTTGATATCTTTTATTAGACCAACCCAAATGGTTGGAGAATAGTTATTAAGCAAGCTTTCGGGTTCAAAAACCCTTCGTCAGGCTCAGGAAGCTGCAGCAGTTGGTGTGTGCTCTTCCTGGATGGAATGAAAAGTAAAGCCAGGGGCTGGGCTGGGCTGGGCAGTCAGTTGCCAGGCAGATTGTAATGTATCAAAAATCCAATGTCTATGTTTAGTCCCTGATCTCTAGTATCCAGCAGGTTGATGAAATGGAGCTCATAGGCTCGTCTCTGGGGTGTGTTGTGTAAATTTCCCTTGGGGGTCAGGACTGAGAGATTGGAGAGAGAGTGGCCCTCCTGTGAGAAATGTGCCCCCACCGGTAATTGGGTGTTTCTGTCTTTGATGGATTTCCGGTGTGCATTCATTCTGGTGCGCAGTTGTTGTCTGGTCTCTCCTACATATCTTCCATCAGGGCATTTGGTGCATTGGATGAGGTATACTACATTCCTGGAGGTGCAGCTGTAAGATCCTGGGATGCTGATGGCTCTGTTGTGGGGTGTAGTAATAGTGGGGGTGGTGGAGATGTGTTGGCAGGTTTTCAATTTCTTGTCCTGGCATGGTCTGGATCCTTTTGGTGTGTTCTGGGGTTGAGGAAGTTTGCTTCTGGTGATGAGGTTGGCGAGGTTCGGTGCTTGTCTGAAGGCTAGGATGGGTGGCTCTGGGAAGATCTTTTTAAGAATAGGGTCTTTTTCTAATATGGGTTGCAATTTTTTGAGGATTTTCCGTACAGGTTCAAGGGAGGGGTGATAGGTCATAACCAGCGGTGTGCGATTTGTGGGTGTTTTTCTTCTGTACTGCAGCAGTTCTTCACGTGGTATCCAGGTGGCTCTTTCAAACGTGCGATCTACCTCTCTGGAGGAGTGTCCTTGCTGGGTGAAAGCCTTTTTAAGATTGGTGAGGTGGCAATCCCAGGTGTGCTCTTCAGTACAGATGCGGTGGTATCTGAGGGCTTGGCTGTATATCAAAGCTTTTTTGGTGTGTTTCGGGTGATTGCTGGTTCTGTGCAGATATGTATGTTGGTCTGTGGGTTTCTTGTATACTGTGGTCTGTATTTTACCCTTCTGGATACTGATCCTTGTGTCTAAAAAGGGGATGTTGGTGCTGGAGTATTCTAAAGAAAGTCGGATGGAGGGATGGTGACTGTTGAATTTCTGGTGGAACTGAATCAGAGATTCCAGGTTCTCACTCCAAATGATGAAGATGTCATTGATATATCGTAAGTACAGCAAGGGTTTGATGGTGCAGTTCTTGAGGAAGTCTTCTTCCAGGTGGCTCATAAAAAGGTTGGCATACTGTGGGGCCATTTTAGTGCCCATAGCTGATCCCATCATCTGGAGGAAGTGTTGATTATTAAAAGTGAAATTGTTGTGTGTGAGGATGAAGTGTATAAGCTCAGTGATATCTTTGGGTCTGTATTCTGGGTTGTAATCTTGTTCCTGTACATATAAGGCAGGCATGGATGCCATTCTGGTGTGGGATGTTGGTTTCATACATTTAAGTTAATTCAGCAATAAATGAAAAACCTAGTTGTTCTAAGACATCAAACAGATGTATGTTGCACTCTGGAGAATCACTAATCCATAAAATAATTAAACACAAATCCATAGTTTTGGTATCTAAAATGGGCCTAACAATGACAAGATACACTTATCCAAAGGTAACACTTTACAAGTGGAAACATTGTTTTAACTGTTTCAAACACCATATTGGAGGAGAATGGGAATGGCTCACCAAGTTGAATCTTTCACTGCTGTAACCTGCTCAACATGTACATCATATTCTGGAATACCATATTTACTTGATTCTAAGATTAGGAGTTGTCCCCTTCCCCCCGCCATTTAACATGGGGGGGAAAGCCCCTCATCTTGGAATTGAGTATGAGATGGTGGGAGAGCAGGCAGCTGCTGCCTGGCCCCACAATGCCTCTGCCAACCCCCACGCTGGGTCCCCCCTTCCACCCCAATCTCCTCCCCCACCAGCTGAAGCTACCACAACTCAGCTGCCATGGGATCAAGCTGGAGCTGTGCTTTGTGCTCTAGGCTGAAGCAAGGATAGAGAAGGGGCAGGGCAAGGGGCAGAGGCAGCAAGCAGGCAGGCACAAGTGGACTAAGTGCAAAGGGGAAGGATAGGTGGCCTGGAGGCAAGTGCTTGACCCCCCCACCCCCCAATCACCTGATTCTCACCTCCTGACGGCCCCGCATAACTTGGCCCCCTACTGTGTCTGCTCCCCCCAGAAGAATTTAATATGACCTTCCAATAAGCAGACTCTATACATGGAAAATAATAACAAATTTATGAAGTTTTCCATGCACAGAATCTATTCATTGGGGAGGGGGGCATCTTAAATCCAGGGTTCTATTGGATTCAGGTACATACCTCAACAGACAATGCAGGGTGACCCTTCACTACCACCAGGTTCCTATTACTAACCCCATGTAGAAGTCTATCAAGTGAATGGGGAGTCCCCAGACACGTCAGACTCCCAGAGAGGAATATGGGAAAGGACAGGTATCCTCCTCACCCCAAGATCAGGAACAGCAGCTAATTTGTTTCTGCATTACTGCTGAACAGCCTCTTTAAAGGGCTTAAGACAAAATATGAACACACACTCCCATTGGTGGATCCATGATTGCATTGACAAGGGTGCAGCCACACCCCCTTCAGCAGTGTGCAGTAAAGTGAGTTTACTGTACATGCGCCACACTGCCAAAGGGGGTGTGATTGCAACTGCTCTCTATGTTCCTGGATACCAGTGAGATCTCTGAGATTACCAGCATGTCAGCACAGTTCCTGCTGGGAGTTCTGCATGTATCAAGAGCTCTATGAGCTCACCAGCTGGTCAGCGGAGGGTCTGTCTCCTCCCCATTCCCCCAAATTCAGCAGCAGGAGAAAGGAAGAGAGGGGACAAGTGACAGCAGTGTGCAGCCCCTGGACTCTACAGCCAGCCTGCATGGGGAACAATGGGCTGAGCATGCTGCCAGCCACTCCTGCCCTCCGTTGCTCTGCTGCTGAATCTGGGGGTGAAGAGGAAGAAAAGAAAGAGTGAACAGAAGCAGTGCTCACCCCTTGTGCTCCACAGCTGCTTGAAGGCCAGAACTCTGAGAAGACCCCCAGCAGAAGCTCAGCTGATATGCTGTTGAGCTCTAAGAGTGCACAGAGCATGTGATGTACAAAGGGGGGCAGAAGGGGAGGGAGGGAGGATGCAACCATGCTGCTGCACCCCCTCTGAATCCACCCTTGTGGACTGGCTTTCAAAACAGCACACCAGAGTATGACCTTATAGTACTGCTACTTGAACAGGAGAGAAACCATCAATCCCAACTTACTAACTACTAATATTAATTATTAAGTACAGATGTTATGTTTAACAGTAGCTAGCAACACTCATTTGAAAATGCAATTTTCTTAAGCTGACACCTTTCTTTGGCTCCCTACATAAAATGACTTCTGCATACTTTTGAAAGCAAATACACATTCCAGGGGGGAAAAAGAAAATTAAAAAAAAACTCTTTAAAGCTCTTCACCAAAAGGAATCACTCCTTTCTTCATAAGCACAGAGGGCTTCAAAATATGTATGTCTTCTCTCACAACGACAATAGCCAACAAAGCACCACAGGGAACAAGATGCTTCAACGTCAGGGCATGTACAAATAGACTGATGCATATATTCAAAACCAAAGCTGTACACAGGCAAGCTTGTCTCTACAGGGACTGGATTTAGCACATATCAGATGTCTGCAACCCAGTCACAGGTTAAGCACTACTAGGAGTCTCACAGTCATGCTGTTTTCATCTCACAAGTGTATTTAAATCCTTGTCTGGAGGGTTTATTGTCAGTTAACGTTTATTATATCGATGTTGCATTAGTTATGGAGGTTCATATGCCCATGCAGTTGTTTTTATATTTTTAAAGACTGCACATATACATACAGCAAGGTCCTTTCATTACAAAAGAATTTACCAGCTTCAATTGAAATCCAGACCATGCACTGACCAGGGAAACAAGGCAAACTCTACAATGATTCTACTTCTCTCCTATGTTACTGTAAAAGATAAATGATCTAACTAAAATTACAAGGGAAATTTAGAAAGGGTGTATGCAAATGCCCATGTTGGACTTTGGCCAAAGCACTAAGGTTATCATCGTCCTAATCTCCTCATCCCAAATGGGTTTTGCACCCCATTTGAAAATCTGAATCCAGAGAAGTACAGTGCCTCTTAACTTTGTACTTGAATGATGTTGCAACAGTGATTGTAATCAAGTGCATCACGCAGTAAATCACCAAAATGCTTCTGAAGCAATTCTTGGAGACATTTCATTGAAATGTTGAAACAGTTCAGGCTAACTTATAGCATAAAGCAGCAGCAGTGTGGTTTACCCCCTCAGTCTTAAGAAAGGAGTGGGGAACGATAGTTTCCTCATGTAGTATTTTTTTTAAACGAATAGTCTTTCAAGGCAGATAGAAAAGCTCTTCAAATTAAAGCATTTTGTATGAGTTTCTTAGCAACAAGCAACATGGGATTATGGGTAGTTTCAAGCTACCAAAAATGTGGTGGTTCCATCACACTGCAAATCAGTCAAGTAGCAAAGAGCAGCATTTTGAAGACAAAGGCTCATATTGGTATACTGTGGGAAATGAGTGAAACTGAAAAGACCGGTGGCAAGTTACTAAAAACAGCATCTCCAATATTGCATTCTGCTTCGAGTTGAGAGTACAAGGTTTGTAAATATTTAGGATTTTAAGACTTTTTATTATAACCATCTCTAAAATTTAGTTTCTACCCACGAGCTGTTTCATAATTCAAGCACGTGTGTTCTGTGCATCTCAGCTACTCCTCAATTTATGGACTGCTACGAATATCTCATGTAAACCTGGGTGACAATCCTAAATTTCATAGTAGAAGGAAAAGTTCTAGTTTTTTTTCCCGAATCAGTTAAAGCCCACGAGCGAGGTGTTATTTTCAAGAACAGGGAGAACTATTAGAGATTCCAGATGTAACTTTCTTAGTTGACGGAAGGAGTCTGTAAAGGAAAGAACTGCAAGAGAGACCAATTTTCAGGCTAGCTATTACAGCCAGGCAGAGTAACTGCCAGTTAAAGGGCTGCACATGCAGTACTCTGAAAATAATTCAAGTGAGAACCTATTTCTTCAGTAAGTCTGAATGACAAAAGAAAATCCATGTCAGAGTTAATACACCAGCAAAGAGGTACAATTAGAAGAACAGATGAGAGGTTACATGTTATAGCTATTGACTTCACTCTAAAGGCTACTCCAGTCAAGTATTATATATTAATTAATACTGCACATATTCACAATCATACCTACCTATTCCCAGGGATGATTTACCCTACTACATCAACCTTGATAGATACTGATCTATCCTAGATGAAAATTAAAATCCACTCACTTTTTGCTAGAGACAGAAGGTAGTACACAACAAAGAAATACCTTGAAGTTAAACAAAATGTGTAATTAGACTTCATATTTTTATTTCAGATAAATCAAACCTATGGACTAGAAACAATATATATGGCTCATGTAAGAGATCTAGTCAAATTCTCGTAGATCACAAAAATAGAAGTGTAAAAGCCCTATCAGACAATACTCATTTTCCACCTTGAAACTAAGTAATCTTTCATTCCCTCACCCTCCCAGAGGATGTGTATGTTAAAATGACGCAAAATAGTAAAGGCACAAACTGTCACGCCTCAGTGAATCAAGCTGCACTTTGCTATATACATGGATGAAAACAAAAATCAAGAGAAGAATTCAAAGTACTGTCTTCATATTCAAAACACATCCCCAGACTGCTCCTTGAAGGTGGCAGTATCCTACCTTATCACATCTGTTTCTGTACCATCATTCTTATAGGACGCTTGAAGTTGTCTTTGTCGTGTGAGAAGGTCATCCAGTAAGCTTTGCCTTCTATCCCCCTCCAGCTGAGTTCTGGAGCCATATGGTTAAGGTCCAAACACAGAAATAAAACAGGACTTAAAGTTTTTATTTTCAGTATTAATAGCATCATGCACAGAAGTCAGATGTTACAGTAATATTAAAAAGAGTCAGAAAATGAGAATCTTCAAAGAACAATAGAGTAAAACAGCCTAAAAAAGCTAGACTCCTCTTCATGCGAAGAAAAGTTGCAACTCTTTTTCATACTTGATAGTCGGATCTCAGGACTCTTAAGACGCCTGGCATACCTTTTTCACACCTACATAACAGAGGAGTATCTCCACTCATCATCACTTGTCATATGCATATTTGTTACTTATGGTTCCTTAAAGAAAGGCTACATCTTGAGAATGTGATCTAGAAAGCATAAATTTCTTGGGGAGGGATGGTTTCAGAGTTTTTTGCACAAAATAAAATCACTCAAAACATGCATATGACATTCTTTTCAGGCTCTCTCATTTAAGAGAGTCTCATTTAAAGAGCTGTACTTAAAATGCACAGAAACATTATTAGTTCTATAATCTCAGCATGCAATAGTAAGTTGGATATACTAAACTCAACAAGATAAGGATAAAGTTTCTGCTCCACTCATACAACGAATAGCACATTTTAATTTTTAATCGAAATTACAATATAAACAATGGCCACAAAACTGACTTTATATGTTGGATTAAGCCTGGCACTTAGCACATTTATTATTTTACTAAGGGTGAAGCTGATAATATAGATCTAGTGAGAAGTCTTCTGCAGAGTTCAGACAGTCACAAAAAATGTATTTAAATGATGTGTTTAATAATGTATTTCCATGTACATCGCAAGAACTCTTCAATAGCAGCTGAAACAGGGCTTGGTGCTTTAAAAAAAAAATCAATTAATTCAGTGATTCTGAATGACAAGATTGCTGGAGTACTGCCATTTTTAGAGGTTGTTTGGGTTTTTTTTAAATAAACTTAGAGGTTAGCCCTTGTAAACAACTATTAGCCCTTTTCCTTAAAAAAAAGGTTAGCTGCAATGTAAGCATGTGCATAGCTATAACAACTTATATTTGCTTTCTTACATAGCAGTGGCATTTATCTGCTCCACAGGAGTCATTTGAAAAGAAAATTTTACACACTCCACTCAGTGCAGCATTATGGAAGTTCATGTTTAAGAAAGATTTACACTGCAGTAAGCTGGAACTTAATTAGAATTAAAACAGTAGGATTTATAAGGCACCCCCCCAAATAAGAATTTAAATCCTTACACAACTCAATCTTTCTATTGACTGCACAGAGCCAAGGCATCTATAGACCTGAATTGCTCCGCTGGCACCAGGCACATTTTTTTTTTTAGGTGCTGTGACACCCAAGTTGAAGCATCTTTCTACAACTTATATCATCAAGCATGCCTCCACTAAATTGCAGGGAGTCACTAGAATGAATGTGGCCTTACGCATGTATTTCTGATCCTGTATTCTGAAGTTAGATAGCCATGAAATTACATTTTACCCATCCACACTTTCTTTATCCTTTGTCTGAGAAGCTACTCTATGACCCTATATTTTGTCCATAGAAGTTTCCTCCACATTAGTGATGTACTTGAGCAAAGTTGCTGCTGAGGGTTTTTTTTTTTAATGGATGTAGTTTTCTGTGGTTCTTCAGGGAGATGGACATACCTGTTCATACAGAGACCTTAAATTCTCCCTACCCCAAGGAGCAAAAGGAACCCACTTTTCTACACTGGATTCTCATAAGGTGCCAAAAGTACAGCAAGCTGAAATGTCTTTTTAAACAGAAAAAAAGTGAACCTGAGAAAACCTACAACCAAACAATGTCTCAAACCAAGAATATCAGCATCAACAGGATTCCACCACTGGGAACTGTACAATACTTAAAATAAGTACTTGAAACAGTAGTCAAGATTGCCAGCAACAACTAGTAATTAGGTCTTCCTCAAACTGTGTGTGGGGAGGTAGGAGGGGAAAAGGAGGGGGAGAGAGAAGAAGGAAAAAAAAAAAGAAAAAAGATTTTAGCACCACTTCCTTCCCATAAAAGCCTGTTTTTCCACCCACTCTTAAGATACTGGAACGAATGCTGAAATACTGTTTACATGGATACATCTGGTGTGTTGATATAGCTTGAAGCAGTAAGTCCTTCAGATGGTTGATCTTTTCCTTGAGATTCTGCAACAATGACCTTATTGCCACATTAAGCTGAAGGAAGAAAAATAAAAAAGATTTTTTTTCCAGATTACAATACAACTCTACAAACAGTAGTATCACATTATTGAGGGTGGACTAATACAAGCCCAACTGTGTATCACATCACAGGATTCCCTTCTAAATCACCAGAGTGCTGCTGAGAGACCATATCGAGTATTGGATGTGTACAGTATTATTAATGCATTGCAATATCGACCTTTCCTTTTTCTACAGTCAGGTCCCTCTCCAGACTCCTTTTAGTGTTGCTCATTGTCAGAGGTTCAAAGGCTCCCTCTTCTGGTTCTCTTAAAGCTCTTTGACCAATCTCTCCTAGACTTTCATTTCTATTCCATTTCAGGTTTCCTTATAATTTTTTTCACTGTTGCCCTTTGGTCTCTCCAAACTATTGATTAAAAATGTGTGTCCATAATGCTTGTGCAAGGTTCTTCAGTTTGCTATTTTTATTAAAAGAATACCAAAAATGTTATTCTTCTTCAAGCTAGCAAACATCCATCTTTGCATTCTCTAACTTTCCTCTTAATCACATACTTTTATTGGTGCTATTATTATTGCTGTTTTTGTTGTATTTAATGAGATGATAATTAATGCTTCCTTCTCCTAGACATTATTCTCTTTGACTCAGCTAAGCAAAGTGTACCTTAGGAAACACATTAATTATAACTACATTGTAATAAACAATGGTTGTAAATAATAGCTGCAATTATTACAACTAATTACAGGCTTCCATGTTACTTAAAGATGCTTCTTGATCATAACGAAATAACTATACTGTGGTCATCATTCAGACAGAGAGCAAAGGTAGTTTAGCAGTAAGGATATATCCATTAATGAGCAGAGCAAAAATGACCACTCTGTCCTCTCACTGCTACTCACCAGCAACCTAGTCCTCTCAGCATTTGCTATTCACGTATTCAGCACCAACAAAACTCTTCAACTTCAGCACCTCTCTCCAGCAAGCACTAGCATTATTTACGGCCTTAACAGCCTCTCCCCATAAAGGACTATTTAAAAAGGCTCAAGCTGTAGCTTTCTACTCGACTCCTGAAAGGCAATCCGAATGCCATTACAAATGGTTTTTTATATATTAAACTGTCCTTGTAAACTGCAGAGAGGTGGGGAGTGGGATTTTCAAAAGTGCCTAACATTTACCAGCCTGAATCTCACCGACTTGTGCTTCTAAATCTATCAGGCACTTTTGAAATTCCTATCGGATAGGATGCTGAGAGCGTAGGTCAGAAGCTGAGAAAGCCATGATTGCTGCAAGCACACTGCTCACCAGTTCTGCAGATAAGCAGCCAGAGGAGAGACCTGTGCAATCCACATGAAGTTGAAAAAACAGACAGGCAGTTATATAAACAGCACTGCCCAAACTCTTGAAAGATGCATGCCCCCTCAACAGACATGAAACCAACTGCACAGCCCTCCTGCCCTCCCACACGGTACAAGAGGCTTTCATTTAATGAACAAATTCTTCTTACTCTGGCTGGCTGAGAATCCCATGGCCTGACAACTGTTACATTTTTTGCAGACTATATGCAACTAATGGTAACAGGTAAGATATTAAAGGAATTTTTCCTGGGATAAAAATGGCTGACCAGCCACAAAAATGGCAGATCCATGACAAAGAAGTTGTCTCTCAAAAAGCAGCCATTTCAAACAGCACCTTCCCTGCCTTGCCAAGAAAAATTCCATGTGGCCAAACCATAAACCAGTGATTCTCAACCAGGGGAAGCGCTAGCAGCATCCTGGCATGCCTTGAGATCCTTTCAAGAGTGCTGCGAGATGCTTTGCAATGTTAGCACTCTTGGGCGTGCGAACATGAATCACAAGATAAACCTAGAGATTTCAACTAGAAATTCACACAGTTTTAAAACATTCTGTCTTGTTGTGGTCTTTTCTGACTTCTCTGCAATAGATAAGCTGCTCCATTTTTTTTCTGTAGTCAAAAAAATGAGTGATAAGTAAAGCTGGAATTTTCCAAAGGGTGCCTTGAGCTGAACAACGAGTGCCACAAACCAAGCCAGGGGTGCCTTAAGTCTTTGTCCTTTCCCCCTTCCAAAGGGATGGGAGGAGAGAAGGAGAGCAGAAGGCTGCATGATAGTCCAACAGGGAGCTGCCAGGGAGATTCACAAGCTGCCCTGTTCCTATTCCCACCCAAAAGCTAGTTGTTAGCTAGTCCTAGTCTCTTGTCTCCTACTTCACAGCCTTGAAGGCTCTCAGACTCTTTTTAAAGTCATAGATCTACTCATGTAGATGAGTTGTCAGCAGCAGCTAGGGTTTCAGCTTCAGTTAAGCAAGAAAGGGAGAAGGAGTTAGTTGAAGATTAGACTCTGTCCCTGCTCTATTCAGCCATAACTCTGGAAATGTTTTTTTTCCACCCCCTTCATTCTTCCATTCAAAAACAAGATGCATATTATATTGCAGAATATATTGCATGCGAGAAAGCATGGTAATTTATTCAGGGCTGACTGACTTTCATGGTTTCTCTGTTTCATTAAGGAAAACAGTGTTTAAGCATTTTCTAAACATTACTTAGACTTTGCAAAGACATTACATCTCCCTAAGTCAATGAACATCTCCCTTTAACAACACTACAGCATCAGCCAAAATTTTGCCCCAATTGAAATCCATATCCATAGGAGTATTACCACTGACCATTTTGAGTAGTCTCAAGCAGGTGGAGTGCATCTGAAAGTCTTACCTTGTAACTTCTAACTAACTTTTATACTCTGTTTTTATCCCATTCTAAATGGGATAAAAAGCCTGGCATGGCTCTATGAGCACTCATGGGGCACTGGCAAGGTACCAGAGAATTGGAAAAGAGCCAATGTGGTCCCCATTTACAAGAAGGGGAGAAAAGAGGACCCCAGCATTTATAGACCAGTCAGTCTTATCTCGGTCCTTGGGAAGACCTTTGAGAAAATTATCAAGGAGCACATCTACAAGGGCCCAGCAAGGGAGGTAATGCTCAGAGGCAACCAACATGGGTTCATTGAGGGCAGGTCCTGCCTGACTAACCTGGTTTCTTTTTATGATCAAGTCACAAAGTCCATGGATGAGCGTGTTGGGGTGGATGTTGTCTTCCTGGACTTTAAGAAGGCCTTTGACATGGTTTCCCACCACATTCTCTTAAAAAACTAGGTGACTGCAGCATTGATGCCTACACAGTCAGATGGGTGGCAAATTGGCTAGATGGTCACACCCAGAGAGTGGTGGTGGACAGGTCATTTTCGACCTGGAGGGATGTGGGCAGTGGAGTCCCCCAGGGCTCGGTCCTGGGGCCTGTACCATCCAACATCTTTATCAGTGATCTGGATGTGGAAAGCACGCTGTCCAAATTCGCTGATTACATTAAGTTGTGGGGCGAGATGGGCACACTGGAGGGGAGGGACAGAATCCAGCCAGATCTAGACTAACTACAGAGGTGGGCGGATAAGAATAGAATGGAATTCAATGCAGACAAGTGCAAGGTACTGCATCTAGGGAGAAGGAACCAGCAACACACCTAATTGGCTGGAGGGCCATACCCAGAGAGTGGTGGTGGACGGGTCTTATTCCACCTACAGGGATGTGGGCAGTGGGGTTCTGCAGGGCTCAGTCCTTGGGCCCGCACTGTTCAACATCTTCATCAGCAACTTGGACGAGGGGGTAAAAAGCACCCTTTTCAAATTCACAGATGACACTAAGATATGGGGAGAAGCGGGTATGCTGGAAGGGAGGAATAGGCTGTAATCGGACCTGGACAGGTTACAGGGGTGGGCAGATGAGAACAGGATGGGTTTCAACACTGACAAGCGCAGGGTAAAACACCTGGGGAGGAAGAACCAGCAGCAGACCTACAGGCTGGGGAACTCCCTTCTCGTCAGTGCAGAGGCAGAAAAGGATCTTGGAGTCATTATTGATGCCAAAACGAACATGGGCTGACAGTGTGGGGACGCAGTCAGGAAGGCCAACCACACCTTGTCATGCATCCACAGATGCATCTCAAGCAGGTCCAAGGAGGTGATCCTCCCCCTCTATGCAACACTGGTCATAGATTCATAGAAGCAGGAATTGGGGGAGGCTCTGTTCCCCCGGGCAGCACCCAGGGTTACTAGGAATAACGGCCACAAATTGTTAGAGAAGGTTCAGACTGAACATCAGGAGACATTACTTTACAGTTAGGGCTGCCAGACTCTAGAATGGGCTCCCAAGGGAGGTTGTGCTCTCTCCTACCTTAGGGGTCTTCAAGAGGAGGCTGGACAGATATTTGGCTGGGGTGATATGACCCCAGCACCCGTTCCTGCCTGGGGCAGGGGGTCAGACCCAATGATCTGTTTAGGTCCCTTCTGACCCTAAGCACTATGATACTATC
Source organism: Alligator sinensis (assembly GCF_000455745.1). Lineage (NCBI taxonomy): Eukaryota > Metazoa > Chordata > Crocodylia > Alligatoridae > Alligator > Alligator sinensis. The sequence goes on along the minus strand of NW_005842491.1, from coordinate 181,135 downwards.
AGATTTCTAGTGGTAAAATACTATAAATACAAAGTTGTGTTGATATTTTCCCTACCAGGCAAAGACATTTTTTCTGTTAAAACTTTCACTAGCCATAGAAAATGTGGTTGCTCAGCCGCAGATTTCTCAACATGAGTGCCTGTTATGACAACAAATATTTCATTGTTGGAACGGTGTTTATAATAGAATCAAACACTGCCAAATACTTCTCTTTAAACTGTTCTGAGAGCAAATTCCTGTTACCCTATTAAAACACAAAACATGGAAAAATTTCTTCATAGAATCACTTAGGTCAACTATATAGTGTTTTCATTATACACAAGCTACAAAGCTTACACTACAAGACAGGTTATCAGACAATAATTATACAGCCCATTTTATTTTTTTTTAAACAGGACATTACAGTAAATGAGGCAATACACTTTGCCTTCTCTAAATACTGATGATTTAATAAATAAGAGTTCTTACTTTGTCTGCCTGTACAGCCACACTAAATCTGTAAAAGTAAATCATTTCTGCAATTCAGTGGAGTGTCAGCCTGATAATTCCAAAATATTTTTTCCCAAAATTGGGTTTAATTACAATTAGCCAAGAGTCAGAGCTAACTAGCCTGTCTGACACATAATAGCACATACACTGCAATAAACTAGAACCAATAGTAAACGTTTTTTCAGCTCTGGAAATCTGTGCTATCGCTGGAGTCCCACATTTTCCACCCCAAAAGTTAGTCATTTTACCCAAGAACCTTTTTTAAAATAAATGTTACAGCTGGATTTAGAAGGAGATTCCCAAGACAATTCTGTTAGCACTGTTCTTAAAAAACCAACTTCCTGCATAGCTATACAAAATACACAAAGCTATGAACCTGGCTAAGAATTAGTGAGAATGGAGAATATGAAAAAAATGAAATATGTTTTATTTGATTAGAAACATTAATATTGGCCATCACCCAGATGCCATGGATTAAGATTTCTGAAATAATTCTTACAAACTGTGAACACACTTGGCTAGAGAGGTGTTTAGAGTCCACAATAAAAGCTATCCCTCATAAGTGACAACAGAGAGAGGATCTGAATAAGTATTAAGGGCACATGTACAGTAACAGATCACATGTAGAAAAAAACCCCTCCAAGAACTTCTAACAAGCCTTATTTTGATATTGTCCTATTTATCACTTGGGTTCAAAAATTCATCATAGTTTGGAGTTTCTTTCTATGCAGAACTCTGTGATGAGGCTTTTAGGAGTTTATAAAAATAAAGGAGAACAACAACAGTCGTTAAAGCCAGAAAATGGTGGAAGCCAAAAACAATGCAGATCAGAATGAAGGCACAATCCTGTACTGGCCCTACCAAAAACAGCAATTATTTTACTTAAAAAATATATTTTTCAATAAAGCCCACTCATTACATTTTCAGGACAGTGCAAGTAGCTGCTTATTTTATGCTGCCAAATCCAGATTAGATATTGGAATTTTACTGACATGGAAATGGTTTACAAGACTGCCAATCTTCTTCCCTTTTACTTTGCCTACTAAGGCTCCCTACCTTAGTTTCAGCTCCCCATTTACTGTAACGCTCACATTCTTTAACCAAATTAGGAACATAAGTAATCATTTTTAATTAAATTTGTTCTCTTTTGTTTACAAAATATAACCAACTAAAATCCATTTTCTAATCCCAGGCATAGGCTGCAAGTCATATGCTAGGACCCATCACAGTAATACTGCCCTATGTCTAACTTTATACATCCAAATTACACAAGCAGTTCTTGCAACGTCTATTTATCTTGCACATCTTACTGATTAAAATTTATACTATACTTTAGTAATCCAGATTACTCAGCGTTTGAAAGCCACCAACTCTAGATTAGCAGTTTAGATCTGACTCAGGTTGCTAGTGACAATATGTTGGTTTTTAATAACTGGTGTTGACATAAAATCAGTTGATGCAGTCAGTCTCTGAGCAGGAGTCTGTATCATGCATGCATACATCAGTACAGAAAGACCAAGGGCCGAGTAAGCATGGAAACTCAGCTACCCTCTCATGATCAAAGATGCCTTAAATCACAGAAAAGAGGCTGGAAGCTGGAAGGAAGCTTGCAAGTCAGGATGCACCCTATTGTAAAGATAACAAGTAGACAGTGTCCAGAACAGTGAATTCAGTATTTTTCATCCATGCAAAAAAATTATTAGAATAAGGTACTGATCCTGAAAATATTTTTATACTTACTCAACTTTACATAGTCAAATGAGAAGTCAGCTGAACAATTCATAGACATGAAATTAGGCTTGTGCAGAATTGGTGCCTAAGCTTTTTAATTGAAACTCTAAACAAAACATCCTCTGAAGATTTTCTCTCTGAATAAATGTGAAAGTGGAGAATCTGACAGTAACTGGCGAAGCTCTGAAGTCCCCTTTTCATTTGTGTCAAAGGTTTCAAGCTCTTGTCTTATCACTCTTTGTACTTACATAATTGAATCTAGAAACTGAAAAGCTTGGAAAAAAAAGATTCTATACTTTAAAACTTAGGTGTGTGCACCAGAACACATGCTGTTCCATTGTTCTGATAACCTCATCCAAGAGCTTTTCTTATAGCACAGTAAATATGACGACAGCTTCAAGTGATTCAGAATGTCTGACATGCACCACACTAAGGATTTATCAATTTTAATGATTTTTTAAAAACACAGTGATATTAAATACAAGGTAAGTAGAAGCTCTATTCTGATTTTCATTGTATAAAACTTAAACTTTTTTTTAAATTACATGCCTATTATAATGAAATAGTTATTGCAACATTGCTTAAGCTTCATATATTTGAAAGCCAGATAAACCATTAGGTCTCTAATATGACCTTCTGCAAAATCCAAGTCATAGAATTTCATTCGGTTACCTCTGCATTGGGTTACTTTATTTAGCTAAAACATATCTTACAATTTTACATTCAATCTTGAATTTAAGATAATGAATCTGCCATAGCAAGCTTTAACTTCCTGAAACTATGCTGAACAAAGCTAAAGTTTTAACATTGCATTCATTTATAATGAAATATAAAATTTAAGCTGAAAGAAAAATTCACAAACGTTACATCTTTCATGAAGGTATGGTACCTTTGATGAACTTTCCCCATTTCTTTGACAACGGTTACGTTCCTGGATCTTTTCAGCGACCTCTTGTGCAATTTGACAAGTGAAATCATACATCGACAGCCTAAAAGTAAAAAAGATCTAAATTTAAGAAAAGTTCTCCAAGTGACAACCACTGCCAGAGTTCCTGGTTTCAATCTCTGTTCTGTTAGTCAAGACTGGGCTTTGGGTAGATTTTCCTTTTCAGAAAATTTTTAAGGTTTGAGATACTAAAAACAAAGAAGCCAAACACAAAGTAGTTTCACTTCTAAAATTAAAGGCATCAGTAGTAACATTTCTTGAAATGTCACTGCCAACTTTCAGAATCACTGGAGTAGCCACAGCATGGGGAAGTGCTGGAGTCATCAGATGAGGAGTTAGGGTCACGGGTGAGGCAGGCAGAGGGCAGCCAGGGCTGTATCAGCCCTCACTTGCTTTTCTGCCACCAATTGTTATGTCTACTGGGGCCCAAGGGCCCCAGATTCTGAGGCAGGCCACTCTCTCGGGCCATTCCCTACAACTTCCAGGTGCCCACAAGTAGCCCAGTGGGCTGGATCCTACCTATGGGCACATGTTTGAGACCCCCTGCTTTAAACCAGCATTACATTTCTGGTCCTCTGATGTGTGGTGCAACTTGTGGCTAACTCTAATCAGAGACCTCGAAAGTGCTCAACCAAGAACCCCCTTAGCCACTTCTAAGAAGAATGAGAGCAACAAAGACTGGCAATAATCTTTGTTTAAATCAATTTGGAGCATCTTGTAGAGGGACACATATTCCTGAAGAGACTTTCCTATAGTAAAGACAAGGGCAGCTCCCATTATACCAGGTACACACAAAAATTCCCATTCTTCCTTAGACTATTTACAACCAGCCTGGTGATGGCTCAAAAGTAAATCAAAAGATATCAGACAAAGTAATTGTGGTATCTGGTTTTTATTTACAGTACTAGCTTGCATTTTTTACTAATCACAGAAAACAATTTTAAGTTATTATATATCACTAATAACAGCTTTTGAGTTACATTTTTCCTATTACAGCATAATCTTAAGTGTGATCCACTAGGACTAACTAGATGACCTTTTACTGTTAAATCAGCAGAGCTAAGAAGAAAACAACAACACTTAAGAAATGATTTCCATGTAGACCTAACCCACTGTCTCAGATAGGATGTATTTTGTATCTAACAATCACATGAAGGAGGCATCAAACCCTACCTTGGAAGTGAAGTGAAGTGAAGTGAAGTGAAGTGAAGTGAAGTGAAGTGGGAAAGAGAAAAGGAGGATGGGGCAAGCCAAAAGGATTAAGCATGAAGGGGAATTACTCAAGGCAGCTTTGTAGTTAATTTAATTTATCTCAAATGTTTCTTTCCTGGTTTATGTTGTTTCTTTTCTACACACTGGTAATATCAGTACTTTCCAATGGACAAACTGGCCAATTATAAATAGCTCATAAGACTGAGCACAATGTCAAAAGTACGCCAGTCTTAACAAGATTCCTCAATAAGTTCCTTAAACAGGATAGGAACCAGCAATGGACGGTGCACGAGACTTCTGATAACCAAAACAGGAAAACTTAACGTGGCCGGGAATAAAACAGAGGTAACAGCTACCTCTCTCCAGCAGAGGTTCCCAAACTTGCTTATTGCGTGTCCCCTTCCAGATTTACCAACATTTTACATTTTCAACCCCTTAAACGCCAATTATACTGAAAATTAAATCTGCCATTACACAGTTTCTCCCCCATACCCCCAGAGACATCCTGCGTCCCCTCAGGGGTCCACGTACCAGCTTGGGAACCTCTATCCAGGATGGAAGCAGGTGCGGGCAACCCCCACTTAGTGCTCTTAATTTGGCTCCCGAGAAACAGAGCGTTAAACTAAACCTAAAGTATATGACTATCTGAGACAGTGTTTTTAATGACCCAAGACAGCAACCGCAAGCGTTGCAATGAAACTCACTGAGCGCCAAGTGAAATCAGGGATCAATTTTAAATGAGTGTTATAGTGAAACAGTGCTAAGCGAAACGGCGTTAAGTGGGGGTCGCCTGGATTTCAAACGCACGCGTCTCCAAGAGGCAAACGGGGGTCACAGCTGGAAACCGCTTCAGACCCACGGGCTGTGTAAGTGCTTGGCACGAGAGCAGCACCTAACCCTGACCTCCGCCTCGGGCACCCACGTGTGTCTCTAGGAAGCCCCTGCCCCTCAGGGGCTGTATCCTTCCTTCGCTCTGGGGGGCCGGGGGGTGCGCGGAGGACTCCGCTTCGCGTACGAGGGGCCGCGGGGGCAGGGAGGAGAGGGGGTCGGCGGCTTCGCCTTCCCTAGCCACGCTCGCCTCCGCAATAGTGCCCTGCGCCCGAGACAGACAGCAGCCCCTCCGCAGCCGGGGCCGGGCGGGCGCCGCTCACCAGGGGTCCGGAGCCATCCCCGCGCCCGAGGACCTCAGCGCCGCCACGGGCCACTTCCGGGTCGCATCAGCTGACTACGGCGAGCGCAAAAGCTCAAACCACGAAAGGCAAAGCGCGGCCGTCCGCGTCGCGTCGCGTCGCCCCGCCCACGTTCCTTCCCACACTGCGCACAGCCAGGCAGCCACGCATGCGCATCCCGCTGCCACGTGCAAGGCACGTGGGGCTGCACCCCTTGTTCCCTGCACCTTTTTGGCTTCTCAGTGTTTGAGCCGCGCTGCCTCGTGCGAGGCTTTGCCCAGTGCCTGGGTGGACTGGTTTTTTTCTCAGGGTTCATCCAGCCTAGTCCCCTGCATCGCCCCATGCGGAGGTCCTAGCTGGCAGTCCCCACACTGCTTTATTCACATGCTGCCCAGCCCTGGCCCCCACCTCCTGGTCAACCTCCTCCTGGCCCTGGCCCGCTGCTGTGCCTGACGGGGGAAGGAGGGTGCTGGGGGACTGCGGGGCCGCTTACTCTCGCCCTAGTGCGCTCCCATCTCTGAGCAGAGTATCACTGGGCAGTGTCGCTGGCTTCTCGGACTCATTTGAGGGCCAGCAGTGGCTGGCCGGTGTGCTCAGCTCAGTGTCCCTGCTCCACACGCTTGTTTTCAACCTCTGACCACGCTCCCATCCCTGCTTTTTATTGTTGGTCCCAAGAAATCTGTCGTCCCCTTTTCCTGTGGCCTCCCCGCCTAAGGGAAGCCAATGAGTGACTTGGTGGGCTGGGCCCACACATTTTTTAAAGGTGGATAGATAAGCTGACCAGCACATGTATTGCTGTTTTTTTATTATTTGTCCCAAAACGTCCCCTTTTCCTGTAGCCTCCTTGCCTGAGGGAGGCCAATGAGAAACTTGGCGGGCTGGACCCATGTGATTAAAAGGTGACAAAAAGGCCTGCCCAGAGATCAGCTTTATTGCACTTCAGCTTTCCTTGACATAGGCTCTTGTGCCTGTTTTCCTCAAGCCCCGCTCCTGGAGTCTTGGGAGTAAGCAGGAGTTTCAGACGTTCCCAGCCTTTGCAGCTATACAGGAAGGTTTGCCAGCAGGCCTAGAAGGGCTTAGAAACTGGAAGGCAAGTCAAGAGTTTTGAATTTTAAAAAATATTTACTGTTCTTGAATCAATCTGGTGAGGGGGATGGGACATGACATGGTTTTTGAATGTTTGCAGGTAGCAATGCTCAGCCTGCAGAGGGGGAATTGGTACATCAGGGTCAGTCTGATGAGGGCCTTGAATATCAGGAAAGAGGTTTCAAGGTGGAATTCAATCCAGTATCAGAGCAGACTGAAAACATAAAACAGGGCAGCAGCTCTGCATGGGACAACGCAACCAGTTGCAAAGGCAGTTCCCCAGGGCTGCTGCCCTGGTTGTTTCCCCTGAGTTAGGCTACTGGCACAGAGGGCAGTGTTGTCAGCAATACGCCTCGTTAGGCAGCGGCCCCATTTACAATCTGAACTGCTTTAAGTTTGCAAAGGGCACAGAGTTCCAATCTTAAATACAGAGATTTGCATAATGATGCAAATTTATGGACAACCACAGATGGAAATCAGTGTTTGTGCACCATGTGCTTGCATAATGCTACAGTGTTTGGGTTGCAAACATTACAAAGGAATGTTTATTTGTTTAATACAATTGTTTTCACCAAATTATTTTTAATTCCATGTAAATGTTCCTAATAAACTCGGTGATCCTTCTGTATGGAAGATAATGTGTCACCTGATTCTTGCCCTTAGCATTTGTAGGACAAATACATTTATGTCAATTTTGCCTTTGAATTTACATAGCTACTATGTAACAGTCAAACATTACTTTTCGTTAAATTAAAATTTGTTCAGGCCAATGGGTCTCTCTTACTGCTGGCTCTGTACAAGTCCCTATGGAACTGAGATGCTTTTTGAGCTTATGAATGCTATTATAATACCAGTATTATAGTTTGAATTCAATGTTATTGAAACCTGGGGAGTGAAAGAGCTGCCCTTTGTGTAAGGTAGTTATTAGAAGCTGTGAAGCATGTTGATGGGACTAGGTAGGACTCTGGGCAAAACATGAAAATGGCAGGGTAAAGGTGCACCTTATAGACCAAGTTGTGGAATCAGAAAAAATATATGCCTTAAACTTTGACTATTTTAGTTATAAGATGACATAACCGCTTTGTGGAGAATTGCTGGCTCTGTATAGTAGAACAGATAAGAAAAAGTGTTTGTTCTTTATAACTCCTCTGCAACTGCTTCGCTCACCGCGGCCTTGAAGATAGCAAAAAGTATATACAACTCTGATTTGCAGGTGCAAGAAGGAGGTTTGTGAACTAATTTCGCCTCCCCCATTAGTTCCCATCCTGATTACAGCAAAGAAATAATGAAGTAATATTATAGCCGCTTTTTATGCTAATTTCACTATATGATCACGTGAGTTGTAAGCAACTGTTAAAAAGTATATAAGCCTCCTGATTTTGCTCTTGGGGGGGACCCCTTCCAAGTGCTTGGGA
>NW_005842491.1:163310-166821 GCF_000455745.1 Alligator sinensis | reverse complement strand
GGCTGATAGTGTTCTTTTTCTTACTGGTGCTGGTTATGTTTGTTGTTAAAATTCTTTGTCCCTCCTGTATCTAAAAATGGCACTGATATCCTTATATATCACACTTGGGTATCTCAGTATCACCCAAGGGGGGTGGGAGAAAAATTTGTACTTGCAGATCTCCCGTACGGTGGCTCAAGCTGGAAATAAAAGTGACTGCTGGATATGCTCTCACAGCCCAGCGCACCTACAACAAGGAATCCCAATGATCGGAGTACCAATATCCCTCCGGCAATGGGGAACAATAAACGGCGGCTTCGTTAGACACTACTCGTTAGCTGCCCATCGGTCCGCTCCTAAAGAATGGAGGGCCGCCCCTGCTAACTGGATAATCTCCCCAAGAGTAGAGGCGCCTTTCTGTTACAGATCCAACAACACCGGAGCTTATAATAAAGCCACACCTGTAGGACACTACCCTCATTGCCTAACTACTCTAGATTATAGCCCCAATAGCACCAGTGGAATCCTGTTGGGTAATGTACCCTCTCTCAATTGTACAGGATTCATGGTCTACAACTTTTCTAAGGAACCTCATGTTGCTCTCATTGCAAACAGATCGGAATTTTACATTGACTCCAATTTTACTTCTTGTAATATATCTCGGTCCAGCAGGATAACAGCTGAACGTGGTCCGTCCTATACGATGCATATTAATCGAAAGTGCCGGATATGGCACAACACCTGTCGAGATTTGAGTACCCTTTCTGCCCCAGGCCTTTACTGGCTCTGCGGAAACAGGGCTCATAAAATCTTGCCCTGGAATTGGGTGGGGGCATGCACTCTTGGACGTGTTATCCCTGGTTTTGAAATGCATAGTACAATATATCTGGAACAAGTAAAAAATTTCAACCATCACATGAAAAGGGCGGTTAACCCCTTAGCTACCAGAAACACAGGGTTCCATCAATTTGTGAGAACCTTCATACCGTGGCTTGGAGTAAGAGAATTGGAACTAGCCATAATTAACATTTCAGCCACAATGGAAGCTATGGGAAATGCCACTGCGGATGCAATTCAGGCTCTGCAAGAAGAGATCTCCCAGATCTCACAAGTAACTATACAACACCGCGTAGCCCTAGATTACCTATTGGTATCCCAGGGAGGAGTATGTGCCTTAGTAAACTCCACCTGTTGTGTCTATGTCAATCAGGACATGCGAATTGAAACTGACATTCGTAAAATCCGAAGTCAGTTAAGGGTCTTACATCAAGTGGCCTCAGAGAATACTGACTGGGGTCTAAAGGAAATGTGGTCTTGGCTAACCTCCTGGCTCCCAGATTCCGGGGCCCTTGGCAAGAAAATCCTGTATGGAATATTGTTTGTCTTTATAGCTCTGAAAGTGTTTTATGTCTTAGTGCAACTGATCCTCTGCTGCGTGAAAGCCAGCAGGAGAAGCTTTAGCAAGGCAAGAAAACCCACAGCAGAGTCTAGAATAATGGTGTTACAAAAGTGTGAGCAGATTAAAAGAAAACATGAAAGGCTGCATGATGAAATAGAGGGGCTCATGAAAATAAAAATTTAAGGGTAAAGTGAGACTAAATAGTCTCAAAGGGGGGGGACTGTGGAATCAGAAAAAATATATGCCTTAAACTTTGACTATTTTAGTTATAAGATGACATAACCGCTTTGTGGAGAATTGCTGGCTCTGTATTAGTAGAACAGATAAGAAAAAGTGTTTGTTCTTTATAACTCCTCTGCAACTGCTTCGCTCACCGCGGCCTTGAAGATAGCAAAAAGTATATACAACTCTGATTTGCAGGTGCAAGAAGGAGGTTTGTGAACTAACCTCGCCTCCCCCATTAGTTCCCATCCTGATTACAGCAAAAAAATAATGAAGTAATATTATAGCCGCTTTTTATGCTAATTTCACTATATGATCACGTGAGTTGTAAGCAACTGTTAAAAAGTATATAAGCCTCCTGATTTTGCTCTTGTGGGGGGACCCCTTCCAAGTGCTTGGGAAATCCATGTCACTTTGGAATCCCCCCTACAGCTGTAGTTTCTTTTAAATAAAAGCTTCTGCTGACCTGACCCAAAAGTATGCTGCGTGTGTTTCCACGACAAAGTGAATCAGAGATGTATAACCTTTCATGAGCAAGAGATGCATGAAGATGAGTCAGGGACAGAAGGTACAGAAAGGTTAAAGTGTTCTACCAAAGGCTTTTGTATATTTTTGGACTTGATATCAAATCAGTGTTCCCTCATTCTTTTATGTAGGAATTGCCCTGTCTGTCCAGTGTAGACAGTAGAGAGGCACTGTAGCTAAGTAATGACATTGATAGAGGTGCAGCTGAATGAACCTTGGATGTTATAATCCATATTATTTGGTCCAGTGATGATGTGATATGCATTGATGAGGGTGCAGAGTTTGAATCTGTCTGCTGAAAGGACTGGTGCCTCAGAGTAGAGTTTAAGTAATCTGTTGCTTGAAAGACACCATTTGAGGTTGGGGAGCTGTCTGGAAGCCAGGACAGGTTGGTCCCCCATGGCTACCTAAAATGAGAGTAGTTAGCTATGTTAGTGTGAAGTCAGGCAGAAGGCAGGGTAGGTTACAGAGATCTGTAGCATAAGCTTTCCTGTACCCCAAGATCACTTCATCAGATGCTGTGAAATGCATGGAGCAGCCTACCAAATGGATAAATTAATTTGAATACAAAGTGGGGTGGGGAGGTGGGGAAGCAGTGCTGGGAGAGTGGGAGAGGCAAACAAGCTATAAACCCATAAGGACAAAGGGGTCACAAAAGCTAATCCAAGAATTGGGATAAATTCCATAATTTTTGTTCAGACCATGCTTAACACAATCCAGTCCGTGAATGATGTCTTGTTCTGCTATTTTCCGTTCCAGTTCATCTTTAAAGTTTTGCTGTTTAAGAACAGCTACTCTGAGGTCAGTGATGAGGTGGTCATCATTTTCCAGGAGGGGTTGAAGGTTATTAATGAGGCATCCAAGGTGTTCAAACTGGGGGCTACAGAGGTATGTTGGTACCCTAATCCAGGCCTGTCCATCTTCTAGGGGCAGCTGGGGGCTACATGCCCTATAGGATGCACCAGCAGGGGCCACATGCTGCAGAGGCCACATTAGCTGAGGCCATGGGCCCAAGCTGCACACCATGTGCAGACATGCAGGCAGGTGTCTCCCTGCTGCACTGCATGTGGTACTGCACCTCACCTTCAGCTCCCTGGCCACAACCTCCCATGCTGCATCGTTCCACATGGGCACTCTGGACCACCAGCTGTCCTGGCATCATGGGCTGGCTGTATTACCCCACCCTATCCCCTTGGTGGAAGTGGAAGCGGAGGAGGGAGCAGGAGCCTGAGACCCCAGTTGCTGCTTCAGCCAGTGCTGGGGACAGTAGCGGCCAGGTGGGAGTCCAGGGGCTGCATGTTAATCCCTCATGGGCTGCATGTGGTCTGTAGGCTGCCAGTTGGACAGCCTTTCCCTAAAACAAGACACAAGTGATTATTCCCCTCT
>NW_005842491.1:149548-163277 GCF_000455745.1 Alligator sinensis | reverse complement strand
TTTCCCTAAGATGGCCTGTTTCACTGGTTTACACAGTGCTGTCTGCAGATTTTACTGGGCCCTTCTACTCTTTTCCACTGACATGTTTGACTATAAAGTGTCGCGTGGGTCCAGGAGAAATGTTGAGGGTGACAGTGGGCTGGTAGTTCATAAAATTTGTGAACTGTTGGCATGGATACCATATGCTGATCTTAAAATCAGCTCTTAATGGAGGGAATTTAGAGGTTCTGGATGATTGGAAAAGGGCAAACATAGTGCCCATATTCAAGAAAAGGAAAAAGGAGGATCCAGGGAACTACAGACCAGTCAGCCTCACCTCAGTCCCTGGAAAAAATCATGGAGCAGATCCTCAAGGAACCCATTTCTAAGCACTTGGAGGAGAAGGTGATTAGGAACAGTCAGCATGGATTCACCAGGGGCAACTCATGCCTGACCAACCTGATTGCCTCCTATGATGAAATGACTGGCTCTGTGGATGTGGGGGGATCAGTAGATGTGGTGTACTTTGATTTTAGCAAGACTTTTGATACGGTCTTCCACAACATTCTCACAGGCAAGCTAAGGAGGTGTGGGCTAGATGAATGGACTGTAAGGTAGATAGAAATTGGCTGGAGCATTGGGCTCAGAGAGTAGTAATCAATGGCTCAATGTCTCGTTGGCAGCTGGTATCAAGTGGAGTGCCCCAGGGGTTGGTCCTGGGGCCTGTTTGGTTCAACGTCTTCATCAACGACCTGGAAGATAGTATAGAGTGCACCCTCAGCAAGTTTGCTGATGACACCAAGCTGGGGGGATTAGTAGATATGATGAGGGTGGGGCTAGGATTCAGAGTGACCTAGACAAATTGGAGGATTAGGCCAAAAGGAATCTCATGAGGTTCAACAAGGATAAGTGCAAAGTCCTGCACTTAAACTGGAACAATACCATGCACCAGTACCGGCTGGGGACCGACTGGCTAAGCAGCAACAGGTCTGCAGAAAAGGACCTGGGGATTACAGGGTACAATAAACTGAATATGAGCCAGCAATGTGCCATTGTTTCCAAGAAGGTTAACAGCATACTGGGCTGCATTAGTAGGAGTGTTGCCAGCAGACTGAGGGAAGTGATTCGTCCTCTCCTCAGCACTGGTGAGACCACATCTGGAGTACTGTGTCCAGTTTTGGGCCCCCACTACAGAAAGGATGCGGACAAATTGGAGAGAGTCCAGCAGAGAGCAGTGAAAATGGTTAGGGGGCTGGGGTACATGACTGCTGAGGAGAGGCTGAGGAAACCAGGCTTATTTAGTCTAGAGAAGAGAAGACTGAGCCGGGATTTAATAACAGCCTTCAACTACGTGAAGGTGGTTCCAAAGAAGATGGGGCGAGACTGTTCTCAGTGGTGGCAGATGACAGAACAAGGCGCAGTGGTCTCAAGTTGAATCAAGGGAAATTTAGGTTAGATATTAGGAAGAATTTTCTCACTAGAAGCGTAGTAAAACACTGTACCAGGTTACCCAGAGATGTTGTGAAATCTCCATCCTTGGCGGTTTTTATGACCCGACTAGACAAAGCCTTGGCTGGGATGATCTAAGTTGCGGATGGTCCTGCTTTGAGCAGAGTGTTGGACTAGATAACCTCCTGAGGTCCCTTCAATCCCTAATTTCTGTGATTCTGTGATTACATTAAAAATGACTACCATTTAAGTTCTTCTCCGAACAGACAACATGGAAGAACCCAAATTTTAGCTAACTGCTTGGGTCAAAAGTAGTAATAATAATATAGAGAAAACCATTTTTGTGCTATAAAAGTACAGACTTTATTAGAGGAAGGAAAAAAAACAAACAAAACCCAAAACAGATAAAACAGGAATTGTTCAATATTTATATAATTTTTATGGGCTTTGTCATCCTGTGAGTTAATAGTCATGAATGTCAGAGCTGTTTATTTCTCTGAGTGGAGAAATCTGAATGTTCATCTAAGCTTTTTGAGGAAGCTCTGAATCCAGTGTTGCAATACGAAACAGGGCCCCAAATGACAGGATAATAAATAACAAAGAGTGACCTGCTCAAATAGCAATGCCAACCTAAACTGGTGCCTGGTGTGTTTCGCTCAAGTCAATAAAGATGCATCAAGGATAGGTAATATTTTGGAGCAGGCATCTTGCTTGCATTGCTTTATTGGTACTAGGGCTTCTTCCAAATGCTGGCAGTGTGTCTGCCTCCATAAATAGCACCTAACATTTCAGCTGAGGAAGAAGCTACAAGAAAGTAAACATCCTTGTGCAAAACCATTCATTGTCCATAAATATTTGTGTAGCGTTGCTTGCCAAAGAGCTGGGCTACCCCATGTTTGGTTTGTAAAGTAATTTGGCCTTCTCTGAGATGAAAGGGTGCCACATTAATGGAATAATACTGGACTCATAACTGAGATCATTTATATTTGGTCAGTTTTCTCCAGCCCCATCTAATCACCTGAGCAAGGCATGTGAGCACAAGGACAAACAGAGGTAACACCTGTAGCTCAGTCACATTGGATTGCAACTGTTGACATTGGCAATGCTGTACAGCCTCCAACTAAGGGGTATTGTTATGTCTAGGTGAAATAATCCTTGGGATACTCAATGAAGCTTATGGTCATCCTATCCAGTACACATCCACATTGTCTTACCTGTTTATTTATAATCTACAATTAATAGACTGTAGGCTAACTTGGCACAGAGGCTATGTCCTCAGTGTGCTGAGAACAATAAACGTACTTTATAAATAAACTACTAAGGATAAGTTAATCTTAGAAACACTTTTCTCACAGCTGCATTTAGACTCTCCTTCTCTTTAGCTAGCCTTTATCTTATCAGATAGGTAGCTGATGATAAGTTAATATGTTTTAACCTGTTTAAACTCTTGGTCTTAGAATGATAATTGTGAATATAATGTTTTGGCATCCAGTGACTAGAGGGTCTCGAAGTAACTTATGAAAAACAGCAGTTGCAGATGGGCAACCTGTCTTCAAAGAGCTCAGTGAACTTGCAAACTTTCTGACTTTGAGGGCCCCCTCTTGAGCCCACACCCTCAGATGACCTCTTCAGTCATGACTCCTTCAGGATTGCTGCTTGATCCATGCTTTCTGGCTCGCTTGCATTCACTTCGCAGTCACTGGACTTGGACTTCTTCAAGACTGTACTAAACAGCCAAAGGGAACATGATCTACCTGACCTGTTTCCTGCAGGACCAGCCAAGATAGCAACCCTGAAGAGCTACAGAAAATCACTTGCGGGGACACCCTCTAACAACACCGTACAACTCTTCCTTTTCCTAGTCCAAGCACGTGTCTCATTTAAGTCTGGACACTTCATCTTGCAACAAATATGGGTTGGTTTGTCTCTCACTGGGTCATCGAAGGGACAGTCTGCAAGTTGAAAGATGGATGGCTAGTCTTAAATGTGTAACCCCATGAAGGGAACTGGGGGGAGAGGTTTTCACTCTCTGGTGATATTGGGGGAGGGGGGTTCACTGTCAAGTATTTCATGCCCAGCCCCTAAGGGGGGACCACACAGTTTTGTACTGTCACCTTTTGTTTTTAACGTTTTATAATAAAGATCTAAAAAGTCTCTCTCTCAGAGCAACTTCCCTTTAATATGAGCTTTTTCTTGGTAAGTTCAAAACTAATAGTTCGGGCCTGTCTCTGTCCCTGCAGTTATGCCTCATTATGGTATTTGCCCTCCCACCAGTCATGTTTCCTTGACTGCCATGATTTCCCCCATGCATACCATGGGGGCCAATACCACCTCAGTTCTTCACAAGGGTCATCAGTTCCACTATGAGTCATAAGCCCTCCATATGAAATGTGGGGGAGTTTAGACCAGATATGAAGGGAAGGGCTAGACTATAAGGAAATGACGACATAGCTGAATGTTGACATTCAAAATATTTTTGATGTGAATCCTGACAAGAGGGGAAATACCTGGGTTAAGCCAAGAAGAATTTTTCTAACTATTTGAGTTGGTCTAATAAAAGAGATCGGATTTACCCAAAAAATCTTGTCTGGGTTAAGCCAAATAACTCCATGCGGGCAAACAGGGCAATTTCCCCAGGCCCTCTTGGAGCCAATGCTTTACACTGTAGCCAAAGGACAAAGCCCTAAAATGTTGCTGTGAATTTATCATACAAGATCTGCTGGGGGCTTCAGCTTTATTTCTGTGTGATTCATGCTGCAAATAAATACAGATATTTACATATGTATTTATGGTCTGAAAGCTGCTGGGGGGGCATCGATAGAAATACTTTATTGCCCTCATAACTTGGGCTTATTGTTGCAGCACTTCTGCAAGTTATGACAGGGAGCTGTTTCTTGTCATGATATTTATGGACACCCTGCAGCTTCTATTTATCTCACAGTAAATGTTTCTGCTTGGTGCTTACAACCTCAGAATTAGGTCTTGTCTATTCTGTACCTGACCCTATATCATGCCACTGGACGGAAACAATTTTCCTCCAGAAACAAAGGGGGTGTCCATCTCCAGAATTTGGACTGAGAGAGCAGCAGAATGACCTTCTTGCTCTTTCTGCGTAAGCTGCTGTTTCATTCTGCAGTTACACCAGAAAGGGGAAGAAATATCTGTAGTGACGTCTTTCTCAGAAAAAATCAGTAGCTTTCAAGAACAGACAGATAGGTCAAGTACAGTGATTTCAGAACAAATCACAGCAAGTGCAAGATCCAAAAAGAGAATGAAAGTGGCCCTGTGCCTGGTCCTGCACGATTTGCTTATCATGTTTGAGTCATAGTCCAGTTTTGAGACACTGAATCAGATCCTGGATCACAACTATCAAGTAAAAATCACCCAGTTGAAGTTAGTGTCAAAAACTCTCAGTGACTTCAGCATAGCCAGACTTTTGCTCTATATTAAATAAATTCCAGAGTCCTTTCTTTTGTTTTCTTCCCTTTAATATTTGCATTCCCATCATGAAAGAAAAAAGAAAACCCTAGCTGAATTCTCAAAGTTGCCCCTTGCTACTGATTGGCATTCATGGCTGGTGAAATTCACCCCTAAGGTACTCGTTAGGTAGCAGAGTTGAAAAAAGTAAAGTACTGAGAGGTATAAAGAATGAGATAGAAAAAGTCTGTATTGCCAGTGATGTGATGCCCTCAGGTGGAGTCCCATCTTAAGTTCTGGTCACCTCATCTCAGAAAGGATAGAGAAGTAGTAAATGGGTTCAGAGATGACAGGAATGATGAAAGACTAGAAAAAGTGGCATATGAAGACAGATTGCAAACACTGTGACTGTTTAAAGCAGACTTGATAAAGTTATGCAAAATAAATGGTCTAGAGAAGATAAATTGGTGACTTCTCTTCACCCTTTTCGGTACCAGAGTAAGAAGGTATTCAGTGAAACTGATAGACCATTTTACACCAAGTATAATTAATCTGCACACAAGTATAATTGTGTATAATTACACAAGTATAATTAACCTGATTAAGAAATCATTGCCACAACACATGTTTTAGGCCAAATGTTAAGCTCAGGAAGATTCAGAAAATGATTATAGATTGACCTGAAGAATAAAAATGTAATCCATGCTTGTATCATAGGGCTCCCTGTTCCTCTGTGGAATGAGCCACATATAAATGGTGTGTGGATTTGCCAGAATCTCTGATTGGGTGTTTTGGTTTATGGACAGGATATTCTATATGGACAGGATATTCTATAACTGGCATTGCTGGGTCAGGATACTGAATTCATGACCACAGCTCTAACCCATTCTGGCAGTACCTTTGGTCCCCACACACATATGTGTCCTCTCAATTCTTAGTTATCATGTGTGCTAGTTAACAACAGTAATGGACTATGCCCTTTCCCCATATCGTTTCCCCATGCACACATACTTCCATTGCCAAGTGCCCAGATAAATAGACCTGCATGCCCCTATTAACTTTTGGTTCTCAACCTTTCTAAGTCTTTAACCCAAAAAACTGACCAAAAAAAACATCCTATGACCAACTTAACCCACAAGTCTTTGTGGCTGCAAAGATGATGGGATTTAGGTCACAGAAGACAAAACAGAAGGGAACTAATTTCAGTGTAATAAGTGTATGTACTGAATGTAGGGACACTGTCCTGATGGTTGGGAGTGTTTTTGGGTTGGCAGTTGATTGTAGTCATTTCCTTCTCCTCTTTACTGCTTGGCTTTGGATATGTGCTGCTTCTGAAGGCTGTTGAGCAGGCACAGTAGCTTTTAAAATGCTGTCTTTTATTCTGTTGTTTTTGTCTGCATGATCCTGCTAATATTTTTTCTTAACCCTTGCATTGCAATCCATTTGGCACTCCTTAGTGTTAGCTAAGAGCCCGCCAGGGGTTGCGATGCAATGAGGTATGTGGCATCAGTGACAGCATGTTATCTTGTCCCCAGGTCAGTTTTTGACTCCTCTCCCCAGCCTCTCCAAACACTTTTGTCTGAATTCTTCAGCAAATAGGATGAAGACATTGCGTTAGATTCTTCTCTGTGCATGTCCAGTTAGCAGGTGTCATTACCTTTAGCAGCATGTCTCATTTGGCGGGATTGGGGCCTCTACATATTTAATTTTTTCCCATTAAAAATTCATGAAACAATGGTCCCTTTCTTATAACCCCTAATTAGCTCCCACTTTCCATTTCCATGTGGATTGTTTCATTTCATTTAGAACAAGGAAACAAGTCTTTCCCCTACTTCCTCTTTGTTGGTTGTCAGTGATGTGAAAGAAGAAACACTGAGGAAGTTGATGAAATGTCCTGATGGCTCCAAACAAGAGTGAGGCTACAAGAAGGCAGGAAAACTTAGTAGGCAAGACACATGGCACATTTCTGAGTTACATATACTGTTACCATGGGCAAATTCATGGCATCTGCAATTATATAAAGAAGAGCAGGGAATAAGTGGACTCTCAGGAACTTACTGCTATGGAAGATCAAGTGTAAGGATTTACAGCTTGTGAAGGGAAAAGCTTACAATCCTAGCATGGAACCTTGATTGATAAGAGTGAAATCAAGTGCTTGGATACAGAATAAGACGTCTATTATAAGACTGTTCCCAGGAGCATGTAAGAAGTGGAGTTTTTATGCAGTTTTGAGAGACATTTAAAGTCCTTAGACAAAGTTCTTTATCAAAAATTAAGTATCTTGCAAATGGACCTAATTTTGATTGATATCATTGTGATTAGCATAATATAAAGGCTCCACATATTCATAATTAAGAGTCCTTAGTATGATGAGAACAAGAATACATGTTGCTATCCAGCACCAGGAAAGAGTTAAGGTTACTTGAGGAGAAAATTTCCATAGTTTTAAAAACTTGCTTGTAAGCTTAACCTTAACCCTAAATTTCCTACCTTCCCAATGTTTGTTTTTTGGTCTATAGAATGTTCTTGTGAAGGTTTTCTTCCTGTATTTTTCTGTACTCTTAACCATAGGAACCTTAATAAGAATTAGTCTGTGTGTGAATATACAGTTTGTAAGGCTGCAAAGTATTCTGTCATTCTTTAAATTAATCAGTAATAACACTTTTAGATGGAACAAACTGGAAAGTGATAATACACTAGAAAATTGCCTGGAATTACCCTGCTTTTATGTTTCCAATATAAGACCTGTTAGAGCAGTACATTCCAAAATGAAATACCCGATTCTGGCACCCATACTCAGGCAGAACAGCTCCCTCTGAAACGAGCAGGACTGTGCATGGCAGAAGGTAGTAGTGTAATATTGAGTAGGCTTTGGCAAACTGGGCATGAGCCCCGGGTGGTGCCTCAGGGGAAAGATTTAGGGGATGCATTACCCTCCCATCTCACCCAGCATATTTTTTTTGCTTGATATGCATGTCAGTGGCAGAAAAGACAGTTACATCTCTCCTGGCAGCATGAAATCTCTGGCTACTGCAGCATGCGCTGCCACTACCCAGGGCACAGCCCATCCTAAAGGTAAGGCAGGGTGGCATATTAAGTTCAGAAACCCAATTAGTCTCTAAGGAGCCAGCCTGGCCTGCCTTGTGCATGACTCTTGAGTAACACCTCTGTGCACATGATGTAAGCCATACTCAGATGATCAAGACTAGCAGAACTGTTCCCTAGGACACAGCAACAGTAAAAGAATGGGCTGTTGCAGTACTGTTCCAGGAGCACCACAGTGAAGGAATAAATCCCTCCATGCTTTTCCTCTGGTGGGTGTGGTGGGAATAAAAGTAGGTGGAAGGACCACATTGTATGGAGCTAAAGAATGGAAGGGTGTCTATACACACGCTCTGGGGTGGGGGCATTTTAAATAGAGCGGCTCTCAGACAGTCGCTCTAATTAAAATGCCCCAGTATCACGTGCATTCAATGTCCTGCATTTCAAAATGGCGGCAGGGGCGCTTTAACTAAAACTCATCCGACGAGTTTTAGTTAAAGCATCACCACCACCATTTTGGAACCTGATGTGCTGTGTGCCACACACAGAGGCTGCCCATGCCACCTAAGGCACATGTGCTGCAGGTTGGACAGCCCTATACTATATCATCAAATCTGTTCTCTGGAGGGACTTTGCATAGGATGTATCAGAGAATAGCCTGATACCACACTCTGGCTGAAAGGTCAAGGGGTTGTACTGGAATGGAACTTACGATCTGGTCAACCCCCTCTTTCTGACATTGGCCCTCATTGAGATAGTGTCATTTGCCCTGGATTTTTTTGATATGAAGACAAAGGATCTCATTACCCTTTGCTCTGTGCCATGTGTGGCCATGTACACCAGTACAGAGTCAATCCAGTACACTCTGAGTATGGTAACAACATGATTAAGATGTTTCAGTAGCAATCCAGAGCTGTGACTTCAGGCTTGACTTCAGACTCCTGCTGTTGAGTGGCCTACTCCAGCATCAGGTACTTACTCATTCCAATTGGGGAATAAAACACAACTCGGCTTGATGCCAGCCACCATTTCCTTCTCTGCCACTGGCTGTAGATATTACTGTGCCTTAACAGCACAAGCCTGATGGACAGCTGAGGCTCAGGACAGACCTTGGACTTGGGTAATTAACAGCAATAGAGTCTAGCCCACAAAGGACTCCTGTGGTGGTACCTCTTTGAGGCCTGTTCTGGTCTAGGACAAAAGGTTTATTTAGGATCTACCCCAACCAAGGTGCAGTTTAAAGGTGTTATATTGTATTTACATTAGGTCCCAAGTGGTTTTTGCAGTGGCATTCAAATAGTTAAATAACACCTATTAGGCTCATCCAGACAAGGCCTAAATGGCACCAATGTGCTTACTGGCAAAGCATCACTTTAACATCTTCAGATCAGATTGGCAACTAAGCACATAGTCTCTTGATTAGAAGCTTCTTCACTAGATCAACCTTATAGCATTTGGAGATGCTTCCTCAGCCTGACAAAGGGTATTTATACCCAAAAGCTTGCAAAGAAGAATTTTTCCAACTATTTGAGTTGGTCTAATAAAAGATAGCAGATTTACCCAAAGAACCTTGTCTGCCTATGTCCTTAGACCAACATGGCTACAACCTACACCCTTATAGCATTTAAAAGCATTTGTAATTTTGTTCTTACTCTGTAGACTGCCCGTTAGATCTTTTGCACTCGCTGTTCACGTGATTCTATTTCTGTCTTCAACAAGAACCAAACCATCCAGCAGGAAGCGGTTAGAAACCTATTTTCTATGTTTATGTTTCGTCAGTTCAAGGACAGGTAATCAGTAAGGGACACAAATCAAGAACTCCCCTTTACATTTCCCCTACTTTCCTTGTTATGTGGCTTTAATTTCTTGTGACACTGAAGTAGGGAATCATTTCAAGATCATGGAAATGAAGTGTATCTTTGGGAAAATAAATGATTAGCTTTAATGATCCTGTTGCTATTTTGATCACTATCTCTCCCCAGGACTTGTTTACATCCCTGCCTGTTACTAGCACACAGGGCACTGGGGTAGGAAGGGGCTGGGGAGCTTTCTATCAGTTCCACCCCTTGCGTTGTTTACATCAAATAAGTGTCTCCTGCTCTTTAGGGGAGGTGCTAACCCTAAGAGGACTCAAACAGAATAAATTACATGCAGGAACCAAACCTAGCAGAAGCAGCTTGCTAGTGAGTTTTGATTTCAGCAGAGGTAATCCCAGAATCCTAGAGACATGTTACAGGTTGGGCTGAGCTTTTCCAGCTGCCCTGAAGGCACTGCTATTGATTTCCCTTCAGACAAGTCTGGGAAGCAGAGCAGGTGTAATTCTGTCTTGGTGAATTCAGAGGAAGGTGACATGGAAGCCCCACAAGGTAGGTCAGCTCCTGAGAAGGACCTGCATCTTTCTGCACAGACAGTTAAATGTAGCAGCTGGTAAAGGATGCGTTCTTGTTTACACGAATGATGCAATTGCATCCTCTTAACTGGGTAGGTGCCGCTAACTAGAAGAGGTCAGTTGGGCTAAATCTGCTTCTTTATTCTGCCCTATTTCCAGCACGTTTTCTTTGCAATGCTGTATTTCCTGGGGCATGGCACACTGAAGAGCAGTGCAACTGAGGCAGTACTCCACTGCTAACAGGCTAAAGAAAGAGGAGATCTTTTGTAATAGAGCTGAGTGAATCAGTCTGATCATGGATGTATTTGGTACCCATGTTTATCTGAGACAAAAAGAAATGCAAAACTCTAGAGCTCTTGGTTCAGAAATGATCCCTTTTATTAGACCAACTAAAAATTCACAAAAAATTATCTTTTTCTGCAAGCTTTTGGGCACATGCACCCTTCTTCAGGCTCAGGGAAAATTAAAAATGGTAAAAAACCCCCATAGGTAGAAAAGAAATTTCATTTTGCACAGAGTAAGCTGAAGGTAGAAGTCTGTTCCTCTGGGTCCATGAGGGTGTCTTTGTGAGTTGCTCATTGATGTGCAGATAAGGCAGGATTCCTTCCCTGGTGGTATCAGATGGCAGAAAAGCAGGGTCGTGTAGAAATCTTCCTTGTTGTTCAGCAATGAAATGTAATTGCAAAATTGGCCAAAATTCAGCATCTTCCATGTTTCAGGGATATATTTGGTAGCCGTGTTGGTCTAAGACCAAAAGAAATCAAAACTCTCGAACTCTTGGTTCAGAGATGATCCCTTTTATTAGACCAGCTAAGAAATCACAAGAAAATTATCTTTTTCTGGAAGCTTTTGGGCGCACACACCCTCCCTCAGGCTCAGGGAAAATTAAAGATGGTATAAAGTCCCCATTTTTTTGTGATTTCATAGTTGGTGTAAAAGGGATCATCTCTGAACCAAGAGTTCGAGAGTTCTGTATTTCTTTCAGTCTGATCCTTAAACAGGAGCTAGGGACTGGATGGCTCAGGGGACTGCCAATGAGAGACAGGTATCACCTCTAAATCATTGGCTTGTATCCATGCCGAGATAGAAAGACGCTTACGTATAAGAGTTGTTTGGGGAGGTGGGCCTGAGTGTAGTAAATATCAACATAACAGCGCATGTAGACGAAACGAGTGCCCTAAATTGAAGCGGCAGTGGGTTTTAAAAAACACTGCTTCAATTTAGGGCTGATTAAACCCCCATGTTGTGCACACAGCCCACTGACTTACCTGCTTCTCCGGCAGGGAGGGGAGGGCGCGCTGCTGGTGTGCAGAGCGGTCCGTGGGCCGCAGGTTGTGGGGGGGCTGGTGCTTCCCTCCATGGCAGCAGTGGCCACCCCCCAGGCGGCACCCGCCCGTAGGCACCTGGCTCGGGCGGTCCCAGGGGACACCACAGCCGTGGAGGGAAGCACCGGGGCCCCGCGCAGCTCAGGCAGATAGGCAGGCTCCAGGGGACAAAATAAAAATAGATCAGGCTCGCTGCTTTTCTTGGGCGGAGACTGCCTTCCCGGGATTGCTGCCAGGCTGTCTGCACGGCTTCCTGCAGAGCCCCTGAGCTGCACAGAGCCTGGTGCTTCACTCCATGGCTGTAGGAGCAGCAAACAAAAACTCCTCAAAGGAGTTTTAGTTTGCTACATCCCAAATCATTTAAGGTGCATTGCGCCACCAGGTTTCCTACAGTGGCTGGAATTAAGGCGCAATACGCTGCCGAGGCGTGCAAACACCAACACTATTAAAGCGGAGCAAAAGCATTTAGCCCATTTTAAAGTGTCGTGCACACATGCCTCTTGTTTCGTCTACAGACGGCACAGTCCCCAAAGATGACAAGGGTGGAATATGCTTCATGAAGACTGAACAGCCCCTCACCCTTGCAAGTTCTCCACCAGTCATGAATGGGGCACAATACTTGAGAGCAGTATGAGAAGGAAGCTTGTATAGAAGCTTCCATACCGTTCCCCTTGAGACCTGCTTAGTGGTTCCAAAAAGTTCAATTTCCTTTTCTTTTCTGTCCACACTTTGGGGTATTTGGCAGGTGAAAAGGGTTGAAGCTAGAAATAATGCTATTCCCCCAAAAAAGCTAATTCTGTGACCAGCTCAGAACAAGAAAGTATTGACCTGGAAGTTTCACTTTATTCCTAGACAAATCTTTACGCTCAAGAGTGTTGGGTTGAGTCAGAAGGGTTTCAGATAATCATCCAAGCTTGTGAAGCCTTATACAACCCTCCAGACTTGCTGAAGCTTCCCAGCACTATTTTGTCCTCTAATACAAATACACTAGGACAAAATAAATCTTCTGAGCTGACTATTACCTGTGTTTATCATTACCAATGAAGAGCAAGCCTGACTTCATTTGTACTCTGATAGACGCAACGCTCAGGTGGAATATACTGCAGTTTAGATTCCAGTTTCACTGGACTCCATTGTTCTATGCATTCTGGTTACAAATCGGTTTATGCTATCACAGGTAGCCTGAAAAGTAAATGTTAGAAAATCTATCTTCTTTGTGAATGATCAAAACCTTCTTTGAATGATAGTACTCCTAAATCTGATTTTTGTTGCAGCAACAGGGCAAGGCAATACTTTATA
Organism: Alligator sinensis; assembly: GCF_000455745.1. Lineage (NCBI taxonomy): Eukaryota > Metazoa > Chordata > Crocodylia > Alligatoridae > Alligator > Alligator sinensis. The sequence continues at coordinate 150,377 of NW_005842491.1, read as the reverse complement.
CCTTTCCTATAAAAATCCTCACCTCCCCACCACAATGTACTGAGAGATGTTTTACATGGGGACAGTTGTTCCCTTAGCAGTTGCTAATAACAGACATGAAAAAACCCCCCAAAACAGTTTACCAGAAGAGGAAACATGTGTTTTGATCCAGCTCCCTAGTGTCTGTGTGACGGGCTAGCTGGTAGTGATTTGGTCCAGGGGTTTTGAAATGGTAAAAATGATTGGAGGGCATGGGATTCCCTTTCCTCACCAATCAGGCCATGGAGACTCACCCTCCATGTCCCCTGATTGGCCCCACAGGTCACCTGGAGGGGGATAAAAGTGGCAGTGCAGCTGACTCGGAGAGACAAGCGAGGAAGGATGAGGAAGGAGTTTCAAAGAGCTGGCAAGAGTTCCCCACTTAGCTCCAGCAAGAAGCTGTGCAACGACCCCCAAGGCTCCCAGCTCTGCTTCTGGTTCTCCAGCAAGAGGCAGGGCAGCTCAATGTGAGGCAGGGGCTTCTGGAAGGTCAAAAGCCCTAGCAGCCTGGAGCAGGTGTGGCTGTGGTGGAGTTTCTGCCTGCCATGTGGAAGATCTGAGTTCATGTCCTGGCTGGGATGGGTGAAATGACAGGCAGAAATATTCTTCATAGTTGGTAGGGTTGGAAGGGACCTGAGCAGATCATCAAGTCTGACCCCCTGCCGTGGCAGGAAAAAGTACTGGGGTCAAATGACCCCAGCGAGGTGTTTGTCTAACCTCCTCTTAAAGACCCCCAGGAGCCAGCACCACTTCCCTTGGAAGTTGGTTCCAAATCCTAGCCGCCTTGACTGTGAAGCAGTGCCTCCTGAAG
>NW_005842491.1:126316-149039 GCF_000455745.1 Alligator sinensis | reverse complement strand
TCCAGGCCAGTCAGGACCCCAGGCCCCCGGCTCTTGGGCATCCCTTGCAGTGGGCCCCCGGCCCTTTTGACCTTCTCTGGTCCTGGCCCCAGCATGGGCCAGTCGAGGGTACTATCCCCTTCGGGCTGGGTCTCTAGCCCCTCTCTCCCATCCTCGGGCCTCACCGTGCCACTACTCCCCATCCTCTCAGGGGCAACCGCAGCACCACACCCTGTACTCCATACACTCTCTCGGGGTCCACCCTCTGGGCCCCTCCAACATAGGGTTACCCACCCGGTGATGGGAGCTAGGGGTTAAGGCACCCCAACCTGCCTTTCAGCAGGGTGATCACTGGCCTGGTATTTCCTGGAGGCTCCCGCACCACTGAAAGCCCCACCAGACCACCCACTCCTGGCAGGGTGCAGTTTCAGGTCATGCCCAGGACCAGGAGCCTCCTGCCAACCCCTTGCAGCTCCCCCTTACCTCCAGGTCATTCACAGCAGCCCTACAGCCAGGCAATGTTGCTGCCTGCCTCCAGCAGCCAAACTGCCTTGTTTATATAGGCAGCCTAGGCCTCAAAATGACTGCCCTAATCAGGCACCTGGAGGCTGCCAGCTCCAGGCCCTTAAAGTGGCAGAGACACCCTGTGCTCTGCCACACTGTGTTTTGTTAACTGGATGAATATGTCTGCGAATGTGAATGCCTAACCTTTATTGAATCCCGTCCTCTCGGGGTATTGTAGTGTCCCCTATACCCCCTGGTTTATATATGTTATGTTCCCACCACTGTTTTTCTCATTAAAAGGTGTATGATTAAGTCCCCATTGGTGATCTGGCTCTGCTCTATAGGGGAAGGAGGGTCCCAACACCTCCCACAGCGCTCGTGCACCTGCTCTGATCCCTTCAATTGGAGAGGGGGTACATCTTGGAGTACCACTCAGGTTACATCTATATAGATCAGGCACTTCAGCAGGGCTTTTTGACACTTTTATCTAGCACTGGTTCAATTAGCTATTAGATAAAGGCATAAAAAAGTGCCACTGAAACATGCAATCTATACAGATGTTGGGCGACCCAGGTCCAACTAATGCGCTGCTTCTTCTGGGCATGTGCTGTGCTGTGTGCAGGCACGATGAATTTAATGTTAAGTGCTGGGTTTGCGGGGGAGGGGGGCAGTTCATGTCTGTAAGCAGCCCATATTTTTATACAGCATTACCATTTTTGTGCATTACAAAATGGAAACGCTACAGTCAGTCTGGTATATCATTCATGACTAAGGTGGGACCTGCTCTCTACTCAGGAGGGCAGCAGTATAATAACCTATTTATTTTGCATTTATTATATTTATGTTAATCTCTTTATTTATTATTGATTTATAATTTGAGTTGGTCTAATAAAAGATATCAGATTTACCCAAAGAACCTTGTCTGCTTATAATAACCTATAATTCTACTAGTGGATCGGCCTGGACATTGTGTTCTCTTGAGTAAATGTTTAAGCTGGCTTTTACTTTTGGAAAGACTGTAGCCAAACAACTGTTTTATAGTAGCTTCTTGTTCTTGACTGTAAGTAGGATTCTAGGACCTGCCACTCATTGCATTTTATTGTGGTACAACACAGCTGTCTCACCAGTGCATCTGCTTTCCAGAAATCCTACAGGGAATATAGACGGTGTCAAGTATACACTCTTGATATCCTCAGCACCCAGCCAAATTAAGCAGTCCCAAACTGGGGAGAGAAGCCAGGTGCTTTGGGATGGGATAGAAACTTCTCCCAGGTCAGTGAGTGACAGCCCATCTGCTACTGCAGCTGCAGAACGGCAATGTTTTCTATTCCCATTGTGCTCCCAGATGCCAGTGGCCTGAATGTAATCACTTCCTCTGCTAAGATGTATGTTGTTTTCCCAGGATCCTGTATCCTCCCATGACTAAGGAAGGGGGAAGGAAAATGTGTGGTGTCAGACTGATATTGTAAAAGGAAGTAACATTTCATAGGTACTTTTTCAAGTCTTATACAAAGGCTGGCAACACTAGGGCCCCAGCAACCAAGTACCTGACCCTGAAGGGGTCTCTTGCCTGGCTTTAGCAAAGTATAGTATCTGTAGTTTACATTCCTTTGGTATACCCTGGCTTTAAGCACTGAACCATGGGACCACATAGTCTTATTTCAAATCACTCTGTGTAATATACACAGAGGCAGACAGACTGAGGTTGCTTGGGAAGCTCCTGGCAGGGCAAAATTCTTAGTTTTGTACCAATAGAAAAAAAACACAGTCATTAGTGGGGGAAGTGAAAGGGCCGGTGGGAAGTCCATACTAGGGAGGAACAGTTGAGCTGTCTCTGACCTTGGACACATGTTACTTTTGTAGCACTATCTACCCCTTTATAGCACTACAAAAAGCAAGTGTCCATATATCCAGGCCATTTACAATACTACAGAGATAGTGGATCCACTAAAAGATAATGCAATCTACACAGAAAAGTTCCTGTTTCTGACTTGACAGCCTATGGGGAGCAGCACTGGTTGAGGACTTACAAGAAACAGGCAACTGGAAAAAGGTGAAGTGATGAATATAGTTCCAGTATGAAAAGTCAATATGAGAACTTCTTTTTTGGGACAGGAAAATGTTCTACCTATTTAAATACATATATGTTGACTTAAATCTTAGAAGTGGCTGTCAGAATTAAGTCACCTGTCAACCAGTGAAATGAATCATGTTGTATTTTTGTTCTGCAGGGACAATCAGTTCTCCTCCAATCTCTGTGGTGATCACCTCTGAGGCTGAGACTTGGGACATTGATGCATCTTCTTGCATGGGCTCTGGACAGTTTGTAGATTGGGATAAGATGCCAGAATTGGATCAAGAGACAAAGAGCCACAGAGAGATCCTCAGCAAAACCACTAGGGAACTGAAAAAGCTGGCAAGAGAAGGCTACTGGACTACCAGCCACAGTCTAAGAGCTCAGGCTTACCACCATATCATCCAGCATATCCCCTGCCGGCTTGTGACCCCAGATGCTCTGGTCTATAGGGATGTGGCAATCAGGCTGTTTGGAAAACAGAATGTGAGCTCCCATCCATTGCCTGAATTCCTTGAAGGATGCTTCATGCCCACATATTGCCTGACTAGGGAAGGTACAACAGCAGTAAAGAAAATTCTCATCTGCATTGGCAACCTCTTCCCTGACATCACCTACTGTCCAATTCTGCCTGCGATTGTAACTCTGCTGCTGCACTACAGTGAAGATGAAGCTCAGTGCTTTGACAATGTCTCTCACCTCATTGCTTGCAATGACTCCCACATCAGCTATATTGACCAGTCTTTCTTGGCCCACAAGGCTTCCTGTATGACTTTTGGGGATCTGGCTAACAAGCACTGCCCCACAGCTCACAGATTAATAGCCAGTGCTTCTGAGAATGTCTCAGAGGTCTATTCTGAATGGTTAACATGGCTCTTTGGTGAGCTTCCCTTTGATTATGCCATACGCATACTTGATGTATACCTATTGGAGGGACAGAAAGTCCTCTACCGGATTGCTCTGGCCTTGCTGAGACAATACAAGCTCTTGGTGACCTCGAGAGAGCTTGAAGTGACTGACATCAAAGGGGATTTGCAAGCTTTCATGCAGAACATTAGAGAGCACATGACTGTTGATAAGCTACTAGAGAGAGCTTTTGGTATCAGGCTATTCTCCCGCAAGGAAATCTGGCTTCTTCAGATGGCAAACAGGAAGGCTCTGCTGGAGAAAGGGATTACTATGGTGCAGCGCAGGTAAGAAAGCCTGATTTATTCACCAGCATGCTCAGGTAATGTTCCCTTGTGCTAGCCAGACAAACCAAAAACAATAGGTGTATAGAGAGAGAGAAAAAACAGACAGACGGATCTATCAGTCAATCTCACTGGAAGAGCTTGTTAGGAATGTTTTCAACAAAATCTTTTTTCACTGAAAAATTCAGATTAATCAAAATCAAAAACTTTTTTGTAAAAAAAGTATAAGTTCAAACAAAACTCATGTTTAAAAGATCGCTCAGATTCAGAATAGAATTATATGGAGGTGGAAAGGTTGATCACAAGCAGCCAGCATGGATTTGTCAGAACAAATTGTTAGATGTCAGATGTCAGAACAAATTGTACCAAACACATTTGATCTCATTATTTGACAAAGTCATTAGGTGGGAGAATGAAGGGAATGTAGTAGATATAGTGTATCTGGACTCCAGTAAGGCTTTTAACAACATCCTACATGACCTTCTCATAAACAAATTGGAGAATTGTGGATTAGACAAAGCTATTACAAGATGAATAGATAACTGGCTCAATCGCAGCAAGAAAAGTGTCATTATAAATGGATTGATGTCAGAATGGAAGGTAGTATTGAGTGGAGGCCCACAGGGTTCTGTCCTGGGCCTGGTACTGTTTGACTGGTTGATTAGTGATTTGGATACTGAAATAGAGAGCTCCCTGAGCAAATCTTCAGACAACACAACACTGGGAAGAAATGCAAGCAAATGGGAGGACAGGAGCAAAATTCAGAAGGATCTTGATGGGCTAGGAAGCTGAGCAAGAGCCAGTAGGATGAAGTCCAGTGCTCACAAATGCAAGGTGCTTCATCTCAGGAAGAATAATCAAAAACGCAAAAACAAAATGGGTAACAACTGGCTGGTTGACAGCACTATGGGTAAGGATCCAGGAGTCTTAGTGGATCACAGACTCAGTGCCTCTGCAGTGTAACACTTCTGCAAAAAAAGGCAAGGCAAGTTTTGGGCAGCATCAGTAGGAGCATTAGGTGCAAAACACAAGAAGATGATAATGGCTCTTTAATATGTACTGGTTAGGTCTCATCTAGAGCATTTCTCAATCTGTGGGTCACAACCCAAAAGATATGCCGTCACAGATTCAGTGCTCATATATGAAAGGGTCATGAATAAACTTGAAAAATGGATCAACAAACTTTAAAAATGGATTCTCCTTTAAAGGAGAAAAACTTGGGGAAACTGTGCCTTTTTTCCCTTGTAGACTGGCAGAGTTTCAGCCTGCAAGGGGCTGCTTAGAGCCCCCCACCAAACCTCCCACCCCACAAACCCACCCCTGCCTCACACACTGAGGGGCTGGGGCTTGGGGGCAGCAGGTTGGGAGTGAGGGGTACTGGAGTGGGACTGCCCATCAATGTTTACAAATGGGTCCTGGTACAAAAAAGGATAAGAACCACTGATCTAGAGTACGGTGTCCAGTATGTGGAGAAATCAGAGAGGGGCCAGAATACAGCAACAAAAATGATAAAGGGCCTGGAAAGCAAACCATTTGAAAAAAGTTAAAAGAAATAGACATGTTCAGCTTCCAGAAAAGGCAGTTAAGAGGGAACATGACAGCAGTTGTCAAATATCTGAAGGGCTACCATAAAAAAGAGAGAGAACAGTTTTTCTTTGTCACTGCAGAGAGTAGGATGTGTAGCAATGGCTTGAAATTTCAGCAAGTTTCAAGTGGATTTCAAGAAAAACTTCTTCACTGTTAAAACAGAAAGGCAGTGGAATAGTCTGCCTAAAGAAGTCGTAAAGTCTCCTTCATCAGAAGCTTTCAAGAAGAGGTTGGATAAGCATTGGTCAGCGATGACCCAGGAGTGGCTATGCCTAGGGTATGCTGTAAAGAGCAGCTGTTGGAAACCCAGGAGCCCCCTTCACACAGATTGCTAGGGATCATGTGAAGATCTCTGGAGCCCAGAGGGGGTGGATATTGAAGAAGACCATGCCAAGAAGCAGAAGAATACAGCAGAGCTCCAAAACCAGCTTAGTTATAAAAGAAGATTAAAGGAGGTGGGATACGTTTATGGAGGGGGTAGAATGACAGAAAGGGGAGTTCTGGCTCTCTAGTTAGAGGGCATTATGTGGGGAGTTGTTTGCAATCCCCAGGTTGCAGAGTGGTGTGGAGTGTGTTTGGTTTTTCCCATGCTCGTTTGCTTTCCTGGTTGCCACATGGGACCTGGAAGGAACTTTTTCCCTTCTGTTGGTACAGGTGCCAGTATTTTTTTGCCATCCTCAGAAACAGTGCGTGTTGGCTGCAACCAAGGCTGGGGTTTAGACTGGGGTGTGCCAATGCTCCTGCTGGAACTAAAACCCAGAGGTTCCTAGTTAAAGGGTCTTGCTGTTCTGCTCAGGGTAAGACCAATCACCACATTAGGGATCAAGAAGAAATTTTACCCCGTGGTCAGACTGGCATGGGCTGGGGGAGGGGGGCATTGTTTTCCTTTGTAGCAGGGGTCATGATCCGTGTCCCTGGATCTCTTGAGTGTATTTTAACAACACTTGCAGCTGCAGGACATTGAAAGTGCCCTCATCCCTCTTCTTTAGCTGTGACAGGTTAGGGTGCTCTTGATTTTTTGGGGACAATGTGCCTTGTAGTTGTGCATCAGGGTTGTTGTGTACTTTTAGGAACAAGCTAGACAAGCTCTTGTATGGATGGTTTGGATAGAAATGATCCTGTCTTGAGTTGGGAGTTAACTAGATGACCTCCTGAGTTCCCTTCCCACCCTACTTTTCTATGATTCTGTGGTCAAAAATCAGACTGAGAGTGGGAGATAGCAAGAAAGTGACTTTATGGACTGGTAGTTACATCCCTGTGATGTGGGAAACCCAGGTGCAAGATTCAGAGCAAGAATCTGAACTTTCAGCTTAAAAGCAAGTGCCCTAAACACCATACTACTGAATTCTCCAGGATGGAGGTTGATGTCTCCAAGTTATGGATGAAATGGACCTCAGGAGGTCATCCCAAACTAGATCATCCCAGCCAAAGCTTTGTCTAGCCAGGTTTTGAAAACATCCAAGGATGCAGCTTCTACCACCTCTGTGGGTAACCTGCTCCAGTGTTTACTACCCTCCTAGTGAGAAAATTCTTCCTAATATCTAACCTAAATTTCCCTTGCTGCAACTTGAGACCATTGCTCCTTGTTCTGTCATCTGCCACCACTGAAAACAGTCTAGCTACATCCTCTTTCGAATCTCTCTTCAGGTAGTTGAAGGCTGCAATTAAAACCCTCCCCCCAGTCTTCTCTTCTCTAAACTAAATAAGCCAAGTTCCCCCAGTCTTTTCTCATAGTTCATGTCCCCCCAGCCCCCTCACCATTTTTGTTGCCCTCTGCTGGACTCTCTCCAATTTGTCCACATCCTATCTGTAGTGGGAGGCCCAAAACTGAACATAGTACTCCAGATGTGGCCTCACCAGTGCTGAATAAAGGGGAATAATCACTTCCCTGGACCTACTGGCAACACATTTACCAATGCAGCCCAGTATGCTGTTAGCCTTCTTGGCAACAAGGGCACACTGCTGACTCATATTCAGCTTATTGTCCACTATAACCCCCAGGTCCTTTTTTGCAGAGCTGCTGCTCAGCCAGTCAGCCCCCAGCCTGTACTGGTGCAGGGATTGTTCCGTCCTAAGTGCAGGATTTTGCACTTGTCTTTATTGAACCTCATGAAATTTCTTTTGGTCCAATCCTCCATTTTGTCTAGGTCACTGATTCCTAGCCCTAGTCTCCAAAGTACCTACTACTCCCCTCGGCTTGGTGTCATCTGCAAACATATCCTGTTTCAGGGTTCCCTAATTCAGTGGCATACAATGTACTGATATCAAGGAAGGACTAAAGATGTTGATGAAAGCCAGTACAGGTTGTCTAATGGGGTATGATATATGCCCAGACCTCTGCCCATGCACTGTAAAGTATGCTGATAATTAAGGCCACCTTTAAGTTCATCCTCAAGCCCATGCCACTATCCACCTTAAGTGTAAGCCCCAACACATAACCCCAGAATAGTCCAACCTAACCTTGAAACTCTGCTGAAATCCTAGGTACAAGGCTGACCCCACCCCTATTCACCTCCTTGCCTGCCCCTGCCTCTACTGCATTTGGAACTCACCCATATATGCAGGCCACAAGCACAGAAAGTCCATCATCCGCAACCCAACAGTCCCAAGTTCCTTCTGTGCCCTACTTTCTGTCTCAACTGTTCCAAAAGTAGAGACAAATCTGGAAGGAGAAGCTGGCCCACAGACCAATTCCTGGGATGGCTCTGCCTCACAACCAAGAAACACAAGACAATCAGCTTTGGTGCTGGCTAAAAGGTATGATATAGGCAGTGAAGACAAACTCACATTCTACCAGATGGTTCATCTGACCTCAGAGTTGACCCCAAGTGCCACCATAGAGGTTGTCTTAGGCCTGACCTGCAGCATTCTGCTGTTCCCGTCATTGACCTCACGTGGTTCTGTCAATCCCAATTTAACAGTTCCTCCTCCTGTTTTCAGGTCTGGTGCCCACAGAGCTCTGCCAATGTTCCTCAGCCTTGGCCTGCAATCACTTGCTGTTACATTGATAGGTATTGTGCTGGACTGATATTAAGATTGCAATAGTTTCCAAATGTTCCAAGCAGAAGCAGGCCCCACTGTGTTAAGTATTATGTGAATGTAAATTAGGAGACAGTTCATGTCCCTGTCCAGTGCTTGGCACAGTGGGAGTTTTGGTCCATAACTAGAGCTCCTAAGAACTACTGCAATATTAAATACATGAATAAGTAATAACAACAGAGAGATTGCAGTCTAAAATATGCAAGAAAAACTGAAGAGTTGGGTGCTGCATTATAACATAAAACTGCATATTTCTGCTATTTTTAGACACACCAGGTTTTTGACTTATTAAAAGTGCTCTGCTCCAATCTTGCTTTCCCCTACAGACAGTCATTCCACCTGGCTGTGGATATGCTGAAGTTCAGCTCTACCATTGTAACTGCCCAAGAGATGCGTATCATATGGTCCTGGATTCCTGAGCGATTCTCCTTATTCCCTCCTGTCTTATTATTCTCCACCTCAGACGATGGGTACAGCTTACAAAGGTATAGTGACATCTGCAAAATTGTATCAAATGGGCCAGATTTCTAGTTAGGGAAAATTGACATAGCCTCATTGACTGAAATGGTGCTATTTGGATCTACAGCAGTTGAGGTTTGGATTCAATAACTGTACCTAATGTTTGAGCAATTTATTTTAGCAAGATGGTCTGTTGTATGAACTTCCTTGAGACTTATGACTGTTCAGCTCTCTATAGAGATGTTCTTCTCTAAAGCCTTGAACCAATGTATTGTATTTGTGGGAGACACGCATGTTATCTCAGGGGTTCAGAAATGTTTTTCTTACGATGGCTGTTTCATCTGATGTGAAATATGTTTGACTGATTTCAGTCCAGTTCCTTGGAGACACACATCCACAACAGAAAACCACTATACCACTGTCATCCTTGTGGATGACAGGCCAAGGATTGAATGGGCCATGGAGAGCAATCAGTGTTCTTGCTCTCTAAAGATGGCATCTCTAGATCAAGGCTGTTGTATGGAAGGGTTGTCCAACTTCTTAGTGGTCGGGGCTGCACACCATGGAGGCTGCACCAGCAAGGCCCACAGCCTTGCCTTACATCCCCAGCTATGGGCTCCCCCTGGCTCTCCCTGTGGGCTCCCCTGTGCTATGAGCTTCCCTGGCATTGCATGCATGTGACCCCCACAACCTCTACAGCACACACACAGCCATCCCCTATCACCTCCCTTACTGCAGGCTCCCTCAGCACTGCAGGCTAACCCCTGTCACTCTGCCCCATCCCCCAGGGTAGGGGCAGGAAATAAAAGCCAAAGAAGAGAGGGGGAGCCTGAAGACCCTGGCTATAGCAGCAGCCAGAGCAGTGAGGGGAGCCATGGCCCTTGGGCAGCCCAGGGGCAGGGGCAGGGCTGGTGGGTGGGAATACTGTAGATTAATCCTTTGTGGCCTGCCAGTGGGGCATCCCTGTTATATGGGAATCACACAGAGCTGGCAGCCCAGTACCTCCTACCCGCTTTAAACTTACTTGAAGATAAGCAGTAAATATTTCCTATTTCTTGTGTAAAGTTTAAGTCCAAAACGTGTAGTTAGCTGTGCTGTCCTGCTGCTTCTCACCTAAGGCAGCATGTACTGGGAGCAGCAATCCCTCTGCCTGTGCCCTGTTCCCTCTAGCTATCCCACAAGAACTCACGGCACAGAGGCAGTACCAACTCCTATTCCGAATTATTTGCTCCAACTCTTGTTGGCTGAATATTTGGGCTTCAAAGCTCTATTTAGGTAGCAGTATTAGGCATCCAGACACATAAATATAGCATTGATCAGCACAACATAAACCCCAAGCCAGACAGGCAAGCAGTCAGACATTCCTCCTGGCCTCTGCTCCAACTTATGGAAGCAGAGTGATGGAAAGGGTGAATGGCAAATTCCCCAATCAATCTACAGATAAAAAATTAACAAACATTTGAGCTGCAGTCCAAAGTGCAGTGAAATCACTGGGAGTCTTTCCACTGCTCTGGATGGGCTTTGGATTAGGCCCCTTTAATGATTTGCACCACCTGCTCCTTGATGCTCACAGACAGCAATCACAAGATGACTGTGGGCAGGATCCAGCCAAGCTCATTTTTTAACTGTGAATGTGGATTTCTAAAACTTACCTACACTTGTCTCTGCTCTCTTACAATGACATCTGGTGCCTGGGCATATACCATTCCCTCTCAGCACCTGTTCCTTTGCCATCAAAAGGGAAGCTCTCTACATTAGTGTGCAAAAGTAAAGCCCAGTCGGGCATTTTTAAACTTCCCATTTGTTTGACAGCACCAAGGTTGACAGTGTTCTTGTATCCTCTGTACCCACTCTGACAGCAAAGAGGCTGCAAAACAGACTAAAGGTGAATTCCCCTGCTGCAGGACCAATGCAAGGAGCCTTATCCCCATCTATACTTATAAGACCATGAGTAGAGTGTAGGTTAGAGGCGTGGATGTGGACACTGCCCTGTGGAGATTCTGGGCTGCAGTGCAGACCGCTGGCAACCTCAAACAGGCCAAATCTCGCTCACCAAAGGGGCTGTTTTGGAATGTAGGTAGTGTCAAGGTGACCCAAAGCCCCCCGCTCTCCTTGTCTGAGCCTTTACTTTTGTGCATCACAAAAGAACCCAGCCCAATGTAAATACATGGTGTCCAAGTAACACAGACTCTCAGCAGAACATTTTTAAAAAGCATCCAAGTTAAACAAAGCTTACTTTGTAACAACCCTACCGTGATGTTTTCTCTACCCAGACTGCGAGTCTGAGGTAGGACTTTGCATGTCTTGGCTGTGATTTTATGTTTGGATTTATCTAAACAATTACCTGCTTTGCTGGGCAAAAATTATGACATTAGAATACCCATAATAAAGTGACTTCCCAAGTTACTAACAAATACAAAAGATGCTGGAGCTAAATGATTAAGTGTTTCTGTCACTGTCCCTTTATGAGTTTGCTCAGGCAGGCTATTTAACATTACAATAGTTTCCAGAAGAGCTGTAACTGTTCTTAACAATCCTTTACATTTTGATTCAGCTTGCTATGTTTATAAAAGATTATTTCAACCCCTAACCAAAGAGTTTGTAGTCAGATTTTTTCATCAGTGCAAGCTAAACCAGAGGGGTTCTACCAAGGTTAAATATAGCCCTTGGCAGAGCGTAGCTGACAAGTTTTGTGCCCTGGGCAAACACCCACCAGAGAACAGATGTCTGTGGGAGTGGGGTTGGCAAGTGCCAGAGGGGAAGGGATGTCAGGGAGGTCAGTCTTTTTGCCCAGGGGAACCAAAGACCTTGGCTGGCTGGCTGCCCATGGCTGCTGCTGCTACAGCAAAGACTCCCCAGGAGGCTGCCACCCAGCACCCCCTCGAAGTTGGCACCCAGGGCTGGTACCCTGCTTGCCCACCCCTAGTTACACTACTAGCCCATGGATTTAAAATGTTAAAACTGTAACCCAAGGGACATGTAATCTTCAACAAGATGGCCCCTGTTTCCACAACAGCAGTGGAAACCCCCACAGAAACCCAACAGGGAATGATACAGCACTACTGCCACAACCCAGAAAAAGTGAAAAGGGGGAAAATGCAAAGTCTGATTAAAAAATATAGGTCTGGCTGTGGAGAAAATGGAGTGCAGCACCTTCTGAAAGCCTGCTTCGCGTAAGAGTGGCAGCATCCACATGCAGTGACGCCATCCATTATTGTTACCTTTATCATCAGTAACCACCACTGGTCTGTGCCATGTGAGTTGCATATTAGGCTCAGTAATTCCAGTAGCCAAACAGATCCTTGAACCTTTGATCTTGCAGTTCATGATAGTGTTGCCTGACCAATGGCACACATATGTCTAAGTGCTCTGTTCTTTCCCCCTCTCCTCCCAGTTCTGCTGACATTGAGATTGTCTTGTTCTCTTCTCTATTGGAACAGTTGCACTTCCAGGTTAGCTTCATGGTTTGGGGAGAGCTCCCAGAATAGAGGCTCCTTTGACTGGTCCTGGGTTTGATGGTACTCCGTTTGTGACCTTAACCTCTGAATGGCAGCTTTCACATATGAAAAATAGGGGTGGCTATGCTCACTCCTTACAAGGGTGTTTCAAATGTTTGTAAAGTGCTAATGATTGACAATGTGATTCTATGTATAGACAGAGCTCCCTCATGCTGTCTCCCTCTAGCCAACCTGAGGCGGTACAGTCCATCAACAATATAAAATGTAGTTTTCCTGAACTATGAGCAGGGTAGGACATGCTCAGGGCACCAGGCATTTTATTTATTATTTATTTATTAGATTTATGTACTGCCCTTCCCAGCAAAGTTCCTGGCAATTTACAAGAAGAGAATAAAACAGCTTATAAAACAAGGGAATGTACAAGAAAACAAAACAAGAGAACAAAATTACTAAGCAAGCAGGGGTGAGTCTCCAAGAGCACATAACTCCTGTGCTCCAGACTCCCAGACTCTGCATTGGCTTCCAGTAACTTTCTGGGCACAGTTCAAGGTGATGATTTTGACCTATCAGGCACTAAACGGTCAGGGCCCTGAGTACGTAGGGGACTGCCTTCTCCTTTTTGTCTCATCATGATCCAGAAGCATAGCAGGGCAGCTCCATCTCAAGGTTACAAAGACAGGAATGATGGTGGCCATATCTGAATCTGAAAGAAAGCCCTCTTACCAGATGGAGTTGATAAAAGGCCTTATAGCCACCACTACCACCACAACCTGGAGATCTACTTGTAGGAGAGGACCCAGGAGCACCCCATGGTTGCAATAGTGAGTAACAATGGGAGGCTGAGCCCCATTAATGACAGGTGCTGCAATCTCCCAAGTCAAGCAGTCTGCCCACCACTGTAAGGGATCGTTAGGCTGTAGGCAGTCAGTTCAAGTGGATTGCACTAGATCAGGGGTTTCCCGGAGTGTAAGCCATGGTCAAAACCAGATAGCTGTCCTAGTCCAGGATAGCAAGCTGAATTTGAGATGCGGCCCTCATCAGGGCACACCGCTAATGCAGCCCAGGAGGTCCAAGACAAAAACAGGAGCAAGTAGATTTCATAGATTTCATAGACATTAGGACTGGAAGGGACCTCGCAATATCATCGGGTCCAGCCCCTTGCCCCAGGGGCAGGAAGTCAGCTGGGGTCAGATCATCCCAGCAAGATAAGCATCCAAGCATTTCTTAAAGGTATCCAGAGTAGATGCTTGCACCACTTCTGGGGGGAGTCTATTCCAGACTCTGGAGACTTGGATGGTAAAGAAGTTTTCCCTTATGTCCAGTCTAAAATGGTCTTCCAGCAGTTTGTGACCGTTAGATCTTGTCTTCCCTTGGGGTGCCCTGGTGAACAGATGTTCTCCCAGTTCCTGATGCACACCCCTAATATACTAATAGGCTGCCACCAAGTCACCCCATAGCCTGTGCTTCTCCAGGCTGAAGAGTCCCATGCCCCTCAGTCTCTCCTCATAAGGCCTGTTCTCTTGACCTCTAATCATGTGTGCGGCTCTCCTCTGGACTCGCTCAAGCTTCTCCACATCCTTTTGAAGTGTGGAGCCCACAATTGGCTGCAGTAGGAGTAAGCAGGAGGGTCCAAGCCAGAGATTCAGAACATGGAGTCACACCAGCTAGAGGTCCAGAGCACATAACTGCACAAATTGTGTGGCACTCTTAAAAAGATTTCATGGCACACCAGGATGCTGGAGCACCCTGGTTGAGAATTACTTCTCTGCTAGAGAACTGCTCTAACCAGATAATGAATATTAACCTATTTGGACAATTGCCTGCACTATCAACAGCAACAGATCTGAGAATTACCAGCCAATAAAAAAGATCATATTCTAATGCCTGAAGGACCGTGTCAAAGGAGCACTCACGGAGAGTTGACACAACATCAGCCAATGATGGGTCTATATAAATATACTGCTCCTGGTACTGTAAAACGGAACATGCCAACCCTATGGGCTCTCTACTGAGTGCCCTAGTGTAACTATCAAATCAGGTAGGTCTCTCCTCAGTTTCAAGCTCATATCAATCGGTTTACTTTGCTCATCTCTGCAGGTTTTATTCATGCTGTGAAGGTTACGAACCAACAGTACTGCTCCTAAAAACAACACGGGAGGAAGTAAGTACCATATTATCCAAACACGGAAGAGTACTACGAGGAGATTCAGATTGGTCCAGGAGAGAAATGAATATGTAGGCAGATATATTCTACACCCTGATTTTTTAACCAGGGGTGCTGCCAGATCCTATGAAGGGTGCCACAATGTACGAGGAGATAAGTAGATAAGCTAAGTAGAAAAAAGCAGGTTCAGGCTTGTCCCTGCCTGAACGATCCCCCCACTCCTACTGCCCTGCCCCTCTGCTGGGAGGTAAGCACTATAATATGTGCATTCATTTTTGAAATTGGGTGCTACTTAATTCCCAAATGTTATGAAGGGGGGAGCTTGAGTCCAGTGAAGGGTGCAGTTTAATCATGAGATGACAAAGGCTTGGATTACAGCAGCCATCTCCACATCAGAAAATATATATATAGAACCAAACCTGATTTCACTTTATGCATCTAAGTGCCTTTTATTTATATAGGTTCCCTAGGCTCTGTATCCTGCCTCGTGGCTTTTAAGTACCTAACATTTAATATTTTTGGATAAAATAGATAAATAGCAGCAGGGTATCTTCTGTACTACTGGGAGCAGGGGCCAGAGTCTGAGCCCAAGGGTCCCCTTCCTTTCAGGGCAATATCTATGTCACTGAGCCACACTTTCAATGGCTTACTTTCCTCATAGCCCAATATATCTTCCCCCAGCTTCCATCCATGAAGGCTATAGACACAGGGCCCAATTTATCCCTGTGCTGCAGCATCTTTACAGTAGCACTGTGGAAAAAAAAAACATACTCTATCAAGGAAATTCCTTGATCCTGGTGGAAATCAATGGAGGGTTTTGGTGATTAATAAGGAAGAAGATGGATCTGTGGAGAAGGACATTTTCTCCAATGAACGTGTCCCTCTTTGATTTCAATAACAGAAAGACCAGAGAAAGAAAATAAAAATAGAGATGTCTTCCTTAACATCTGAAAGTGGTAAAATATCTACAAAAACAAAAAGTAGGCATCTTCCCAGGGACTTTTCAGAGCAGTTCATAAATCCATACTTTATCTCTGCACCCTTGGTCAAATGGTAGGAAGATGATACTGTAAATCTCTCGGGCATCCAAAAGATTTATCAGCCAACAGGTACAGGTTGCCCAGGATCTGACCCTCTAGCTTGACAATGGGATAAACAGTTTGCTTCCTTCCAGTGCCTTGTCTAGACCATCATGGATTTCCTCAGTTATTCTCATTTTCAGTAACACAAGATCAAATCTGCTCTGTTTTCAAGCAAAAAAAGTTTTATTTTATTTTATTTTTGTTTGTTTCTATCCAAAAACTCATCTTGGCAGCTGGGAATCAAGCCAAGTTCTTTTCTTCTCACATGTTACCACCAGCAGGTAGGGCTGTTCAGGCCAAATTAGGTCTTTAGTTACTCCAGAACAACATTGCTGTTTTCCAGTTCTGCCCTCAGTGGCCCCTGAGGCAGTCCTATTGCCCTCCGGTAGAACAGATGGGAATGCAGTTAACCTGCTAATTCATGAAGAGGAACGGGGTCCAACCCCTGTACATGGGTGCACATCATCATGCTAACAGAGCAAAAAGCAGCAGAAACAGCCTAGTCACTATGGCCCTGGACACACAGAGTGGGGCAGATCAGCTAAGCAAGAAGAAGCTGTTAAGTATCCTTTCAGTGTAGACCTGATGGGCACAATTCTGCCTTTTGATCCAAACCAGGAGCCCCAGTTCTGGTAGTCTACTTTCAAAATTCCCACGTGGTCCAAATCTGGGTAACCAAATAAGTGTGCGTGTGTAAATCAAAGGTTGCCACTCCCCCAACACTGCGTCTGCCTAGCCTGTGATTTCTGTTATTTAACCTTGTTGATGCTTTCCCTGCTGTACTAATTCACTGACAACTAAATTGTTCTTCATACGCCCTCCTTAAGGTGTGTGGTGCATTTCTGTCTTCTGACTGGAATGAAAGGAAAAGGAGTGGGGGTACATCCAGCTTTTTTGGCACAGGGGAATGCTTTGTTTTTAGCGTAAGTCTTACTCTATTTCCCACCTTATTTATTTATCATTTATCTTATTTATAGTTTGTGTATTTTAAGATTTACGGTAATTTTTGTTCACCTCTCGTATAACTCTCACTGTGGCAGTTAACTACCAAAGCATACAACCAGCAGGTACTATCACTGCTTCCTTCACACAGCTCCACCAGTGTCCCTTGCTTCTGACAGGAAAAAATACAGAAGAACAGAGAAATTGTTGTGTTGGATGAGAACAGAGGTCCATCAGGTCCCAGTGTCTATCGGGTCCTCGAGTCAAGGTGCATTAAGCCTTGTAGTGCAATGTAGAGTTTAATCCAGGGATGCCAAACTCACTTTGGGCCCCAGGCTGGATTCGGACCACAGGGGCTCCTCCCAGGCTAGATCCACGGGACAATGTCTGGGGGGCAGTGTTGGTACAGGTCAGGCAGCAGCATGGATTTCAAGGCATGGGGCGACACAGAGATACATCTGTGGGGTGCACAGCCAGGAGCATGCATCCTTGAGGAGCCAGGGGCATGGAGCAGGGTGGAGCTCTGGCTGGGCTGCAGCCAGGGGTGTGCAGTGGTGCAGGTCCAGGTTTGTCCAGAGCTCCACACCACTGCATGCCCCCCGTCAACATATGCCCCTGGCTCTACACTGGCCAAATATAACTCCATGCCACTGCAGGCCCCCTGGAGTCACAGTGCAGTATGCCCCTGGCACAGTCAACACACCAGAGTTCAGTACCGCTGGGCAGTGACAGAGCTAGGGGCATGTGGCTGCACGGAGTTGTGTTTGGGAAGCACAGAGCCAGGGCCATGCGTCCTCAAGGAGCTGGCAAAGTGCAGCGGCATGGAGCTCTGGCCAAACACAGCTCCACACCACTGCACACCCCTGGATCCGTGCCACTGCCCAGCAGCAGAACTCTGGCTGGACAGCAGTGCCAGGGGCATGCTGCAGCACAGAGCTGAGGGTGTGCACTAGTAGTGCACCAGACTACCAGTCAGCCAGATGCAATCCGTGCGCCATATATTTGACACCCCTGGTTTAATTTATGGGAGTTGGAGCAGATTCAGCCCTGTCAGGATTTATCATCCCCTCCAAAGACAGTGTCATAATTACAGGGCTAGTGATACCCTTCCCTATTCTGAACATGCCTTCTCAGCAATCAGGCCTGCATCCCTTCATTTCTCTTGGCAAGAAATCACATAATTTTACCACTCTTATATCAGGCTCTGAACCAGAGCACCCCCTGGATCAGCCATGATCACCCAACCAGTCTCACTGCATTCAATACTTATGGTTCTTCCATTTGAAAATCTGTGGTCAGTGGTGTATCACGAGACCAAACAGCCTTCTTAAGCCAAAATATTGTTTAAACTTTACAGAAGGAAGAAAGCATAACATAAAAAAAAAGAATATTAAAAGAATAATTTACGCTCTCACCTTTCTTACTTAAGTCCTGTCCCTCTGTGATAAAAGCCTAGGAAGACTTAGTTTCTTCAAATCCTCCAGTGAGGGTTGGTGTCTATGGGAATAGCATCTCAGCAATATCTGTCTGTCCTTGCTTTTTATTCACCCGTATGTCCTTTGTCTTGATTTCTGGAGCATAAACTCCAGTCTCTTGACAAACTGGTCCAATGAGCTCAGTGGGGAGTTGGAGGCAGAACAGCAAAGCAAATCACTTTTGTGTTGTTCTTTCTCTATCAGTAATGGGATGGATATCTGAAGCCACTGTACTCTTCATACAATAATCCCCCTTAAAACAGTTAGACAAGCATACAGAATACACAGTATTCATAAATTATTACCAAGCAGTCTCATCTCTTCCATGATATCTCCAGACATAGAGCAGTTTCGATACAACAAGCAGACCACCCCATGGGAGATCCTGCAGGGCGTTAGCCATAATGCTCCATTGGTGGAGTTTGGCCCTGTTACCCCCTGCTGAATAGCCATCACTTACAGACTTACCGCCGATATCCACAGAAATAACCAAACACCCAGACCCACTTAATATCATTTGGCAGGAAAGTATTCAAAGGATATGCTGCAGTGCTCATGTGTTGCCTTGTTTTATAGGTGCGCCCTGAAATGGAGAGGTATGAGTGGGTGTTTATCAAGAAACCAGAGCTGACCAAGGCAGTCCCTCGTTCACCCCGCCAGCGCTCATCTTCTCTCTCCTCCCCCACCGACATCTCATCTTCCCCTAATGGCCACGTGGCCAGTTCAAACCACCTCTCAGTGCCAGTTCTGCAGAGAGGAAAGGTTCGCCTTTCTCCATTTTTGGCAATAAGACACTTCCTGCTGCCTTCAAAAACAGCTTCCATGTTCATGTCTGGGACTCAAGAAGGAATCATTATTGGTAACCATGCCATTAATAAGTATCCTCACATTCTCAGAAAAGAGAGTGCTATCCTAGCCCAAAAGCACTCCAGCCCAAACTCTAATTTACACATGTCCACTCAGGGGGTGGTATGGTACTGAACAGTCTCAAGGTGCTTTCTCTGAATGCTCCAGAGAACACAGAGGGAAGGTATGCGTGAAAACTATCCCTAGCCTGATCTTCTCTCTGAAGCTGGCTACCTCTGTTGCCTGATGCTATCAATAGAGAATGGCGAGGTGCAGTCATGGGCCCACATCCTCTCTGCTTTGCATAATTTGTACCTTTAGGGCTGCCAGAGTGGTGGCACCCACTCGCTTTGGGATACCACAAGCCTTGTGACTGTGCCTGAGACTTGTGAAGGCACTTACTGTCTGCAATATCCCTGTCCAAATGGCAGCTGGAGTTTACCACTGTATATTTTTAACAAAAAAGTATCAGGAAGAAACAAAGGTAGGAAGTCCATTCGTGACTTAATAATGAGCCCTAACTGTGCATGAGGAATTACACCATAGCTTACAGAGTTGCAGATTAAATCTTTGAGACCTAGTGTCATTCAACTGATTCACAACTATTACATCAAAAATGAGCAGAACTAATTGTCTTGGCAATACAAAGCTCTTCCATTTCAGATAAAGGAGAATTTGCATTAGCTGTTAGCAACAGCAAGATGCTATTGCTACAAAGGCAGCTAGGGAGCAGTGTTAGGCAGACACAAAGCACAAGTGGGGCATCTTAAAGTAATGCTCAGCCTGTAGCCTGCCCTACAGTTGGGAAAGAATTAACTTCCCCAAACTGTACCTCTGTTTCATTCCCCAAGCAATCAGATGCAGAAATGAAATTGAGGTCAAGTGCAATGTCTGTGAAAACAAGATTTTTAAAATCTCCATCCAATTTAATAATTTAGGTCCAACTACTTGAGCAATCTCCAATATTGTCTGTATTGCAGTCTGTTGTCCCATGAGGTAACTCTTCAGAAGCTGTTGCATGAGAAGTAGACAGTGACTTCCAGTTTGGCATAGAAAGGTAATGGACCAGATAAGATGAAGGTCTCTTCTACTTCCAGCTGTATACCACAGTCAAGAGGAAATAAAACTAAGTAGGAACTGAGACATGAGTGGGATGATTGGGATTCTTTTGAGATCAGCCCCTCTGTTTACCTAATAACCTGGTGAGAGCAGATCCCCAACAATCCTTCCCATTCTTTTACAGGAGGTGGAGGAGGCCAAGCTCTGTGCATTGATGCTGACCTGCTTCATGGAAGGACAGAGCACTGTGAGACATTTGACAACCCTCCGCTCTGTGAAGAGAACTTCCAGGTGCAGCTCCTTGAAGTCTGGGGTTTTCAGAATGCCTAAATTATTGCTAAAATTGCTTCTGCCTGCCCCATATTAATCAATGAAAGATTCATCACCACTGGAGGATGTATGACTGATTGACTCCAAAGGCCTGACTGTCATGGAGGAAGTCCCCACATGGTGGCAGCCTGCATTTCTCTTGCTACTTTGTACCCCACTGCTAGCCATTCTCCATATTTTCCATCTTCATCATAGTGGACAGTGATGATGACTAGGAATGAGGGAAATAAAGGTCCACAGTACAACCTGTTGTTATAGGTACTGCCTTGCTATGAATGTATGATAATAACTCAGCCCCAAAATGTTTGCACACAGTTCAGATTAAACCCCCAATTTCTGGAGTTTGGAAAAATGAGCTAATTTGCATATTTTCTTGAATCTTTCTACGACTGACTTGTAAGGTTTCCATCCTGGTCCCAAGTCCAAAATGATTATAACTAGGAATAGAACCTCTATAGTCTTTGAAGGTCACCAGATAGTGCGTGCAGTGACAAGTTAGTTATCCTATGATATGGTACACAAGTGGCTTTCATGTGCAGCTACCCATTTTAGCAAAGTAGTTTTGACAGTTACCACCAGAGCCAATTATCTACACCATTTTTGAAAATGCAGCAAATTCCGGGCAGATTGCAAGCAGTAGCATAACTAGGGGTGGGCAAGGAGGCCACAAGCCCCCGGCATTGCTTTAGGGTGGGATTTGCTGGAACCAAGGCTAGGGGGTCTGTGCTAGAATTGAAGCAGCTAAGCTGCTAGTCCAGAAGCTGCAGGCTGGGACTGGTGGAGACAGGCTAGGAATTGGACAGTGATCTCAAGGAGGCTCTTGGGTGCTTGACAGATAAGTGCTGGGCATGAAAGAAGAAGCAAGAGATGAAGGCAGAGGGATGCACCCTTGCTGCAGAATTAGGGATTTTATTTCTTTACTCACCATGGTATTCAGCAGCACCTTTGTGGGGGCAGCTGAGAGATTTTACTCATTAGCTGCCAGGACTCCAATGAGCCCCTGGGTACTGTCCCGTTCCCTCTACCCCTGCCCCGCAACCAACTTTGCCCAGAAGCAAAAGAGCTTGCCATGCCTCTGAATGCAAAAGTCTTCAGATGCTCCACAGACTCTGCTCCAGCCTAAATACATATAACTATGTAGTTGTGCCTCTGCACCGTGTGTGGAAAAAGGCAGGTGATGTATCCCTAGAACACATAGCTAATGTAGAGCCACCTTGGTAGGAAAAAGTAGTAGAACTCTGGAAGTAATAGCTTCCCTCTAAGTGAATATTTTTTGCTTGCAATTTCTGGAGACCCCATGGTAGCCAGCAGTTTTAGTATGGTCAAGACATTTGAGTAAAGGATTTGTCACAGAGACAAGACCCTCTCCATCCTAGAAGTGGGGTTGCCAGGATCCAAGCTGAGGCCTCTTAGTGAACCAATACAACAGAGCTTGCCCAGGTTTACACCTGTTTTGAAAATGGAAAGAGAGCACTTTTCTCTTGAATGTCAAGCATAGCACTAAACTCATCTGAGATATGCAAATCCACAATATTTATTTAAGCTTTTCTCAGTAAACTAGCATAACATATTATTGTAAACCTTCCTCATCGTGGGGCTTGTACTAAACTGAAGAGGTGTTTTCAGAGCAGTGTTAGTGTCATAAGAATCTAAATAGTTAGAACATCTGGCAGTCTAATCTATTCTGTCATTAGTTATCCACCATTAGAACAATAAAAAATTAATCATTTTTAAAGATGAACTATAATCATGTAAACTATGATAAGTCCAATGTAGTAGTGAATGTGTTTTTTAATCCCTATAAAAATCATTTAGTTGGCAGAATGAAAACATGCTTTCAAAGTCCAAATATATTTTTCATTTAAAGTTTTATTTTAACGGCACTCATTCTCTCCAGTTATAAAGAGCAGATGTGGCTTCCTCCAAGGAGATAATTCTAGAAATGCTAGGTGAATATGGGTCAGAGAGAAGAGTCTCATACCCACAAAGTCATCTATGCAGACATTCAAATCAATAGTAATAACTTGTGGTCTTCAAAGTACATCTGGTAAGATAAGATGTGAAGTCTGTATTTCTGCTCTTTTATATCAGTTTTGTTTTACTGTTAGTCTAATAAAGCTACTGATACATGAATAGGTTTAATTCATAGAAGGCATAAACCTGAAACCAGAATCAGGACCATGGTGTTGTATATACAGTGATGTGCTCAGACATCATTTTCCTACACACATGCTTAGCAGAACCTGAACAGGGGCCTGGGGGCTTGCCAGAGCTCATTGCATTGGGATCACCCTTTCCCATAAGCTCCCCCTTTTGTTGTTTCATGAGCTCTGCCAGTCATAAAAATGATTCATAAAGGTCAGGGTTGTTCTTTCATGCCCTGAATCTGGCCAATAAATTCCTGTTTTGAATTTGAGGAGTTCTGCTAAGACCTGGCCAATATTTGCCCCTTCCTAAGGCTATATACTGAACCAGCCAGATTTTCTGGGTGAAATTGCTAAGCAGAGGGATACACTTATTTTACCAGATGCATTC
>NW_005842491.1:117958-126301 GCF_000455745.1 Alligator sinensis | reverse complement strand
TTTCCCTAGCTCTATCTTGCTTCTTTCTATGGAAATCCCGAGACTTCCAAACTCATAGGGCTGAGGAATGTAAAGCTTTTCTTATGTTGCAGCCTGTGTTTCTCTAGCCTTTTTGTAGCTTTTGGATCAATACTCAGGGTATTTTATTGTAAAGGACAAGTGGTTCTCATCTAAAGTAGTTAAAATACTGGACACGTGGGACCATACTATAAACCTGCTGTCTTTGCTGCAATGGCAAAACTTGTGAATTTTTGTGTTGCTTTACGTGCAGTATAACTTATCTTCTAACTTCAGCTGAAAATCACAATGAAATATCAGGTCCGGTAATTGTTGGTAATCCAATGAGTTGTCACTGTCATTTTTAAAAACAGTATTAAAGTTTCTTCTTTGTACTTTTATTCTTTTTTCTGCATAAAGTTCATAACAATTAAGAAAAGAAACATTAAGTAGAGAAAGCAGTGAAGGCACAAAGTTCTAGCAATAGAGTAGACTGATATCTTTCATCTCATCTTGTTGCTGCTTGAATATAGTTTAGGTTACTAGAGGCTGAATTTTAGTGCTTTCTGATGGCTATTTTATGCTGTTTGTGAAATGAACCAGTAGACAGAGGAACCATGTCCCCAAAAATAGAATCATAGAAAATTAGGGTCATCTAGTCCAACCCCCTGCTCAAAGCAGGACCAACTAGATCATTCCAGCTACAGCTTTGTCAAGCCTGAAAAAACCTCCAAAGATGCAGATTCCACCACTTCTCTAGGTAACCTGTTCAAGTGGTTCACCACACTCCTAGTGAGAATGTTTTTCCTAATATTGAACCTAAACCTCCCTTGCTGCAAGCTGAGACCATTGCTCCTTGTTCTGTCACCACTGAAAACAGTTTGGCTCCATCCTTTTTGGAAGCACCCTTTAGGTAGTTAAAGGCTGCTATCAAATACCACCTCAGTCTTCTCTTCTGCAGGCCAAATAAATCCAGTTCCCTCAGCCTCTCCTCATAAGTCTTGTGCCCTACCCCCTGAACCATTTTCACTGCTCTCTGCTGGACTCTCTTCAATTTGTCCACATCTTTTCTATAGTGGGGGGCCCAAAACTGGACACAGTACTCCAGATGTGGCTTCACTAGTGCAGAATAGAGCAGAATAATTACTTCCTTTGATCTGTTGGCAACACTCCTACTAATGCAGCCCAGTATGCTGTTAGCCTTCTTGGCAACAAGGGCACTCTGCTGACTTATAACCCTCTTATTGTCCACTGTAACCCTCAGGTCCTTTTGCAGAGCTGCTGTGCTTAGCCAGTCAGTCCCCAGGCTGTAGCAATGCATGGGATTCTTCCGTAGTAAGTGCAAGACTTTGCACTTGCCCTTATTGAACCTCAAGAGATTTCCTTTGGCTCAATCCTTCAATTTGTCTAGGTCACTGAATCCTAGCCATACCCTCTAGTGTTGTTGTCATCTGCAAACTTGCTGAGGGTCCAATCCATCCCATCTACCAGATCATTAATGAAGATATTGAACAAAACCGGCCCCAGGACCAAGTCCTGGGGCACTCCACTTGATACTGGCTACCAGCTAGACATTGAGCATTTGACTACTACCCATTGAACCCAACAGTCCAGCCAGCTTTCTATCCACTCCATGATTTTTCTGGGGACTGAGGTGAGGCTGACTGGTCTGTAGTTCCCTGGATCCTCCTTCTTCCCATTCTTAAAATGGACACTATATTTGCCCTTTTCTAAGCATCCAGGATATCCCCTGATCACCATGAGTTGTCAAAGATAAAGGCCACCAGATCTGCAATCACATCAGCCAACTCCCTCAGCATCCTTGAATGCATCACATCTGGTCCCATGGACTTGTACACGTCCAGCTTTTCTAAATAGTCCCTAACCTGTTCTTTCCACTGAGGGCTGCTCACCTCCGCTCCAAACTGTGCTGCCTGGCGCAGTAGTCTGGGAGCTGACCTTGCCTGTGAAAACCAAGGTAAAAAAGTCATTGAGCACTTCAGCCTTTTCTTCATCCTCTGTCACTAAATGGCAACCTCAACCTTAGGGTTGGAAAGGTCATTGGAGACTGAACTCTTCTATACAGTTATTCCATCCAGGTTAATATTGATATCCTATGTTACATGTTTTTTAACTAGAAGGATATAAAAATATACAATGGGCTAAATGCACTGCAGCATAATGCCAAAGACGAATTTGATGGATTTATACCACGGATGGATTTAGTCCATTTAATTTATTTTAATGTACCGTTATTACATATGCAGGCAGAGAGCTCCAAAAATATTCACATACCACTGCAATCATTTAAGTGCCCTGACATTTAAATATATGTGTGTGCAGTGCAGCAGACATGCATGTATTGTATCTGGAGTTGTACAGTGGTTTATTGCTAAGACAGTTTGATCAAGTTGGATCTTTTTTATTTAATTTTCTCTAAAAAAAATGTTTTTTATAATCTAAAAAACCCAATAAAATTCAACATGAACATTGATATGAGTGGGTGTTCACACTGAGAATTTAAACACAAATGGAGAATCCCCACAATAACTATAACAAACTCAGCCACACAGCACATTTATATTAGGTCATGAATCTGACAACTTGCTATGTAGAGTAATGCAAAATGCTGTACACACAGAAGAACAAGTAACTATCACTGTGAGAACCAAAATTGAATTTCCTGCCTGTTGTGCATGAGAAAGCTCAACAATAATGTAATATTGACAAGGTTTATTGGAAGCACTTCAACTTATTTTTATTTAACCTAAAATGTGTCCTTCTCCACACTGCAGGGTATGTATAAAAATGTCCATCTGTGACATGGGACATATATGCGACCACTTTCAATACCTTGATTATAATTGTCTCATTGTCACCCCCTGCTGCCCCATCTGCTTGTTTTATCCATTGCTGGAGCTTATGTGCTTTTTCTTGTACTTGCACTGTAAACTCTTTGATAGGGGTAGTTGGTTGTAGCCATGTTGGTCTAAGGACATAGGCAGACAAGGTTCTTTGGGTAAATGTGGTATCTTTTGTTAGACCAACTAAATAGTTGGAAAAATTGTTCTTTGCAAGCTTCCAGGCACAAACACCCTTCTTCAGGCATAGGAAGAGTCTACTGCTGTTTTGTGCTCTTCTGGCTGGAATAGAAGCCAATATGCAAAATGCAGGTCTGTGAGAATGTAGTGGTTACCTGGGATTATCGGGTGGCAGGCAGGTTATAATGTGCCATAAATCCAATGTCTATATTTAGTCGATGATTTTTTGTATCCACTAGATTTATGAAATGAAGTTCGTAGGCTTATCTACAAAAGGTGTTTTGTAAATTCCCTTTGAGGATCAGAACTGAGATTTGAGAGACAGCAGTTGTCTTGTGAGAAGGGTGCACCCACTGGTTATTGGGTGTTTTTGTCTTTGAGAGATTTTCAGTGTGCATTCATTCTGGTGCACAGTTGTTTGGTTTCTCCTACATATTTTCCATCAGGACATTTGGTGCACTGGATGAGATATACTACATTTCTGGAGATGAAGGTATAAAATCTAGGAATGGTGATGGTTCTATTGTGGGGTGTAGTTATTGTGGGAGTGGTGGAGATGTGTTGGCAGGTTTTACATTTTTTGTCCCAGCACGTTCTGGATCCATTCTGTGTGTTTGGGGCCATAGGAAGTTGACTTCTGGTGATGATATTGGCAAAGTTCAGTGTTTGTTTGCAGGGGTAGGCAAAATGTGGCCCGGGGGCCAGATGTGGCCTGCCTGGCCATTCTATCCGGCCCACGGGGCCCCTAAAAAATTTAGAAAATTAATATTTATCTGCCCTGGGCTGCCTGTCATGTGGCCCTCGATGGCTTGCCAAAACTCAGTAAGCGGCCCTCTGCCCAAAAGAATTGCCCGCCCCTGGTTTAAAGGCTAGGATGGGTAGTTCTGGGAAGATCTCTAAGAATTGGGTCTTCTTCTAGTATGGGTTGCAGTTGTTTGAGGATTTTCCTCATAGGCTCCAGGGAAGGATATGTCATAACTAATGTTGTGCAATTCGTGGGGATTTTCTTTTTGTACTTCAGCAAATATTTAAGTGGTATCTGGGTGGCTCTTTCAAAAGTGCGATCTATCTCTCTGGAGGAGTGTCCTTGTTGAGTGAAGGCCTTTTTGGGATTTATGAGGTGATGATCATGGGTGTTCCCCTCAGTGCAAAATTGGTGGTATTGGAGCTTTGGCCATACATTACAGCTTTCTTGGTGTGTTTAGGGTGATTGCTGGTTCTGTGCAGATATGTGTGTTGGTCTGTGGGTTTCTTGTATATAGTGGTTTGTATTTTAACCTTCTGGATATAGATCACAGTGTCTAAAAAGGAGATGTTGGTGCTGGAGTATTCAAGAGAGAGTCTGATGGAGGGGTGATGACTATTGAATTTGTAATGAAAATCAATCAGAGATTGCAGGTTTTCAGTCCAAATGTTGAAGATGTCTTTTCTATATCTTAAGTATAGCATGGGTTTGATGGTTCAGTTCTTGAGGACTTCTTCTTCCAAGTGGCTCATAAAAAGGTTGGCATATTGGTAGGGGCAGACTTTTTTGTTGTTTGCATAATATGTAACACAACAGAGTTGTGATTTCTGATGAGGTTCTCAAAAGAGCTTCCCTAATACAAATTCACAATGACAATGTCCTTAAAACAAATAAAAACACAGGTGAAAATGTTGTAGAAAACAGTTTTGAGTAAGGGTGCTTCCCTCCATGCCAGGGGCCTAGATCCCTGGGAAGGAAAGTTTCCTATCATTGTGCCAGGCGGAGTGGCCCTATGATTGAAGCAAGGATAAACCAGCCCATTCAGAAAGCAGGGCTTTTGGTTGCCCTGCCTTAGGAGAGGCTTTGCTGAAGTGTAGGACAGTCCTGTCTAAAGCAGGGTTCCCTGATCATTGTGGGAGAAGGCTGGAAGCCGATCCCTTGGGACAAAAAAATGGGCAATTCTGGACTTTCTGGTCCAGAGAAGTGACCAGCTTGGTTCCCAGAAAGGAAGGAGACAGCAGTGCCAAGGAGCATACCCTGCTGGCACCTAGCCAGAGGGATCCTGCCCAGGCTCCTGAGTGGCGTCATAGGTGACCCGGCTGGCAGCAGCTGGCGTTGAAAGGCATAAAACCATAGAATCATAGAAAGTGAGGGTTAGAAGGGACCTCTGGAGGTCATCTAGTCCAACCCCCTGCTCAAAACAGGACCATCCCCAACTAGATCATCCCAACCAGATTCAGAAGAAGGAAAAGGCAGCAGTGAAACTGCCCAGCATGTTGTTCATGTCACCTGCAGGTACTTGGAAAGACACTGGCCACCAGAAGTGGTACTGAACCAAGTGTATGCAGACTTAGGTCTTACCCACATTCCCCCCACCCCCCGTTAATAACAGGCACGACAAATTTAAAAAATGATCAAGACAAGGCATGTTGCTGAGTTTACCTCATGGTAAAACTGAGGTGGCCTTGTCTTCTCTTCAGGATAAGTAATGCACATTTGTTACTCTGAAGAACATATGTACATAAAAAAAACCTGAAAGTGAAGGCAGGTCCTCAGAAAGAGGTTTACTTTCTATTCAACCTTGGAAGATTATTTTCTCATAGCTTCCACCCACTCAGCATGGCGCTCTCATCCTCTGGTTGTCTTTGGCTAGGTTAAACTCTAAAGTTGATAAGCCTGCTATAGTCCTGGGAGGGAGAATAAAGGCTTTAGAGCTTATTTTTTTTTAAAAAACACTCATAGTAGAAACTCCTGCTTTTGAATCCAGGGGTCCCAAGTTCAATCCCTGCTGCTGACAACCCACTCAGGTACTGCCTTCCAAGTGGTGGCTCACACAAGGATTTGGCTTAGGTTGGCCTCTGCACCTTAGGTCAAGCTTTCCCACTCACAGCTTTACCAATTTCAAAGAAAACTCTCTCTGTCTCTCTCTCTCTCTAAAAAGCATAAAATTCGCAGAGACATCTAGCCTGCTCAGTCCTCTCACCAGGCAAAGCTTCATCATTGATTGCAAGTCTGCAAGCAGATTTTTCAAGTCATACTATAAAGATATCATCGGAGTTTAAATTTGATTTTTTTTTTAAACATAAAATGCTGTATGGAAAAGCATAACCTAAATTCAAGACAAAACCACCACAGTCAAATTCAGAGTACCTGATACAGAATTTCTGCTGAACAGAAAATCCTGACACTGAACATAGTCATATGAGCAGCTTTTAATAACCACCTGCTCTGCAGACATTTCAAACTGGTGCAAGACATTCAGACCATTTTCCTTCCTCCTTTAGGAAATACTGTGCGAGTGTGCACACTTAAATATTTAACTAGTTAACTAGTTAACCAAAGACTGTGGTGCTGGTGTCATCGGGAAGGCTTTGGCTTCCATGACCACAGCCTGCTCTTTGGCGAGAAAGGCAGTGAGCTGCTGGGAAGAGATTGCCTCCACCTCTCTCCACTGAGGAGGAGGCTCTTCTCAGCCAGACTGGCTGACCTGCTCCACCAGGCTTTAAACTAAGCCCGCTGGGGGTCGGGGGGACTACCACCACTGCTGGCCCACTGAGCAGCACTTGCAAAGCCAGCGGGCAAAGGCACTTAAGGGAGCCCACCCCTGCCCCAGCCCTGGTACAATCTGTGGGTGAGGCAAGAGCCCCCAAGGGGACACTTGCCTGCCTGTACACAAATGCCAGGAGCTTGGGGAATAAGCAGGAGGAACTCGTCCGCCTGCTTAACACAAATAATTATGACATCATAGGGATAATGGAGACCTGGTGGGACTCCACCCATGACTGGACCATGGGTATAGATGGCTATACCCTGTACAGAAGAGATTTAGTAGATAAAAGGGGCAGGGTTGTAGCTTTCTATGTTAAGGAAAGCTACACATCCCTGCAAGCTGATGTTGGCAATCAGGGTAGACGACTAGAGACCCTCTGGGTTAAAATCCATGGGGAACATGGCACAGGGGACACAACGGTGGGAGTGTACTACAGACTTCCCACCCAAAGTCAAGATCTTGACCAGGAATTCGCCTGGGAACTGGCTGAGGCCACATGCTCCAGGACCATGGTTGTCATGGGTGACTTCAATTACCCAGACATCTTGTGGGAGGATCACTCAGCAAAATCCAAGCGATCGCAAAGCTTCCTATCATGCATGGATGACCTCTACCTGACTCAAGAAATCTATGGGTCAACGAGAGGTAAAGCGCTGCTCGACCTGGTATTGGCAACTGGGAATGACCTAATCGGTGACCTAGTGATCGATGGGAAGCTGGGTGACAGCGACCACAAGTTGATCACCTTCACCATCCACCGTAAAGCTGGCAAGTCAGTCAGCAACACTGAAGTCCTCGACTTCAGGAAAGCTAACTTTGACAAGCTCAGGAGGCTTGTCAGTGAGGCCTTAAGAGACCACGACCCCAGAGGGAGGGGAGTTCAGGAAGAGTGGTTGCTCCTCAAGGGAGCGATCCTCAATGCACAAGCTAATTCTATTCCATCTCAAAGAAAAGGCAGCAAGAGGGCACAGCAGCCCCCCTGGCTCTCCAGGGATCTAGCAGACCTCCTGAGGCTAAAAAGAAAGGCCTACAAAGGATGGAGGACAGGATTCACCTCCAAGGAGGAATATTCTGCACTGGTCCGGTCCTGCAGGGAGCAAACCAGGAAAGCCAAGGCTGCAACTGAACTCCAACTAGCTTTGAGTATCAAGGGCAATAAAAAGTCCTTTTTCAGATATGTGGGGAGCTGGAGGAAAAGCAAGGGCAACATTGGACCCCTGCTAAACCGGATGGGACATCTGACAACTGACGCCCAGGAAAAAGCCAGCCTATTAAATGGGTACTTTGCATCGGTCTTTCATCAGTCCCATGGGACGCCCATGCCCACTACAGGACAGGGAGGTCCGAATGAGGGAGATACCCTGCCCTCCATCAATGCTGACCTTGTGAAGAAACACCTTGAGAGGCTGGACACCTTCAAGTCAGCTGGCCCTGACAATTCACACCCCAGGGTACTCAAGGAGCTGGCGAGCATCATAGCCCAGCCTCTGGCACAGATCTTTGAAAACTCCTGGCGCTCTGGTGAAGTGCCCAAAGACTGGAAGAAGGCCAATGTGGTGCCTGTCTTCAAGAAAGGGAGGAAAGTGGATCCGGCAAACTACAGGCCCATCAGCCTGACCTCTATCCTGGGGAAGGTCTTAGAAAAGTTTATTAAAGAGGCCATCCTTAATGGACTGGCCGAGGCCAACATTCTGAGGGATAGCCAGCATGGGTTTCTTGTGGATAGGTCTTGCTTGACCAATCTCATTTCCTTTTATGACCAGGTGACCTATCACCTGGACAAGGGAGAA
>NW_005842491.1:93325-117454 GCF_000455745.1 Alligator sinensis | reverse complement strand
TGGCTAGTAAAGCGACCAAAACGCTGGCTTGCATCCATAGATGCTTCTCAAGCAAATCCCGGGACGTCATTCTCCCCTTGTACTCAGCCTTGGTGAGGCCACACCTGGAGTACTGCGTCCAGTTTTGGGCCCTACAATTCAAAAAGGATGTGGAGAAGCTTGAGAGAGTCCAGAGAAGAGCCACGCGCATGATCAGAGGTCAGGAAAACAGACCTTACGATGACAGGCTGAGAGCTATGGGGCTCTTTAGCCTGGAAAAGCGCAGGCTCAGGGGTGATCTGATGGCCACCTATAAGTTTATCAGGGGTGACCACCAGTGTCTGGGGGAGCATTTGTTCACCTGAGCGGCCCAAGGGATGATGAGGTTGAACGGTTATAAACTACTACAAGACCATTTCAGGCTGGACATAAGAAATAATTTCTTTACTGTCCAAGCCACCAAGGTCTGGAATAGCCTGCCATTGGAGGTGGTTCAAGCACCTACATTGAACACCTTCAAGAGAAAATTAGATGCTTATCTTGCTGGGATCCTATGACCCCAGCTGACTTCCTGCCCCTCGGGCAGGGGGCTGGACTCGATGATCTTCCGAAGTCCCTTCCAGCCCTAATGTCTATGAAATCTATGAAATCTATGAAATTTCTCATTAAGTAACACATCTTTTGTCAATTCTATTGCAAGGCAGGGCCTTTGTTCTTTACTGGCCCTGGCATGTCTTTCACTTTCAACTTTTCCTCTATCTCACAAGGCTTCCTGCTCTTAAGGATGTCATACAAGCATAAGGAGCACGAAGGGCTTGATAAAGACCCCAGTGAAGCAAGCAGCCCCAGCCCATGCAGGCTGTCCCAGCTCAGGGCTGGGGTGCAGAGAAAGCCCCAACAGCAGCTGTGGGCAGGGCCACCCAGACCACACCACCAGGGCACGGCCCATGCACTGCGCCCAGCACAATGGGGCCAGGTGCTGTTGGGCCTGAGGCCTCTGGCTCAGGTGTGGTTCCCTACTGCCCACTGTACACAGTCGCACTGGGCTCTGTAATGGCATCTCAGAAGGACGCAGGATGGGCTCTGGAGCTGGAGCTGCAGGTTATTGGCTTCAATGGTCTAGGCTAGGGGAGGGCAAAGTGAGGTGGCTGGAAGCACTGCTGGCCAGGAGCTGGGCTCTGAGTGCCCTGTTCAGCTGCACTAGGGGAGCTCGCCCCAGGCCAGTGCTCCCTGATCCAGCCCTTCCCATCTCCCAGTTGGTGGGTCTGTAGAGGCACTGCAAGCCTGGTCTCCTGCTCCCTCTCCCTCCCCCTGTGCATCTCAGAGGTAGGGATTCGTGCTTCCTTGCTCGAAACCCTTTCCCCCTGCCCTCGCCTGCTTGGACACACCAGGCTCCCTTCCCTGGGAATTTTTTGGCTGCATCCCTACAGTCCCGTCAGTCCAATGCTGCTTTCAGTTCCCTACAGTCAGAGCCACAGTGCCCCTGGGGTCAGGGGCTGCGGGCAGGTATTTGCTGAAGAGTCTACAGAGTTGTTAAGCAGCTACGTCCCCTTGATCACTTTTCCTTTCAGGGCATATCCATGCAGGTCTGACCTGCCACCACGATCGGGAGCACCTCATCTATCTGCTGGGCTGCACTGTGGTTATTGAAAGCTTGAACAACAGCCAGAGCTTCCTGCATGGTCACACTAACAATGTCTCCTGTGCTGCTGTGTCTCCGAGCGGACGTTACATTGCTTCTGGGCAGGTCACCTTCATGGGGTTCAAGGTGGGTGTCACAGGTTGGGGTTCATAAGGATGGCCGTGATCTCCCAAGGCCCCTTGTCCATGCCAATTCAGCCCGATGGGCACCCTCAGTTCTCGCCCGCCATGTCTTTGATGGAAAATATAAAGTAGGGAGGCTGCCTTTAAAGTCCTCTTGGACACGGTTTGCTGGACTCTGACCCCGTGGGCTCCCGGACCTCTTGTGGGTCCCATTTTACAATGGGTGTTTCGGGGCACCCTAGCCTTATGGACTATATGCGTGGCTCCAACCGCCCCTTTACCATGCCCCAAGCCTCACTGATGGTACTGACATTGTTTGGTCTGGGCCTTGTTGTAATTTGGCCCCCTTATCCTCCCTGGGCTCTCCACGACCCTGTCTCGCTCCGCGCCCCCCTGGCGTTTGGGCTGTCCGTGGCCCTGTCTCACTCCGTGCCCCGCAGCCCCGCAAAGTGCTGCACCCTCTCTGGCGCTGGGGTCCCCACGCTGCCGTGGGTCCCCTATGAGGCCTCCTCCTTCCCCTAATAGCCTCACCCAAACCACTGGTGCTCCTTCCCCCTTGGCTGTGGGCAGAGAACTGCCCTCCCTGGGCCCGGTCCTGGGGTTTATATGGGCCCAGGGCCGTGTTCCTTTTGGTCAGCTGACCATGTGCAGGTGCAGGCTAATTTGCCTTCTGGCTTGTTGCCCTGGTAACCTGCACCTGGGCTTCTGTCTCTCTCTCTCTCTTTGGGCTTTTCCCCCAGGCAGTTTTCACCCTTGTAGGAGCAGGGCACTTTTGTGCCCTGTGACAGTGGGTAACAATTTAAAAACATGGCAGCTCTTAAAAACTGGCCCACAGACAACCCACTTCTGGCCCACAGACAGCAAATCTGGCCTGCAGACTGGCTCTGAGGCACTCATCTGGCTCGCAGGGCCAAAAGGCTGAGCACTACTGGTTTAAACAATAGCCAAAGTTTTTGTTTTGGGGGAAAACAAATGCAAAGGCAGGAAAGCTATTGCAGAAGACTAGGGTCCATTTTGAATGCATGCTTAGATCCGTTTCTGATTGTCTATGTGATTTTTAAATAAGTCACTTATTTTTAAATGTGCTTGTGGCTTTGGAGCTCAAGTCTCACTTTCAGAAGTGACCTGGGCATTTAATAATAATGTTTACACTCCTACATGACTGAGTCATTGAGTCAAAGTAAAAATGGGACTTTGACTCCAAAGTCCCTTAAGGCAAGGTAACCAGATCTTAAAGGCAAGTCACCCCTTGCAAGCTGGATAGCTGTATGGACCATCCATCCCCTGCTGCACCCCAGTTTCTGCTTTTGGCAGAAGGCTGATCTCTTGCCCTCCTTCCTGCAAGATCTGGTGAGAGACAATTTAGAGTGGCTAATTCAGTGAGGAGAGCCTGCAGCTTGTGGGAGAGAAAGCAGCTTTCTGCATGGAGCTGGAGTTGAAACTACATGGAGCTGGAGCTGCATGGAGCCCTCCACAGGAGCTGGCAGCAAGCAGATTAACTGGCTGTTCATGATGTAACCCGGGTACACCCAATGGTGTGCCCTATTCTCAATTGGATGGGACGAGTAGGCAGGAGGGGGTGCTGTGAGAGGGATGCCAGAATTTCGAGCAGATCCCTCTTTCCCCTATAGAGTTAGCCCAAGCCCCAAATTCTTAACTATATACAATTTATTGAGTTATATAAAACTCTTTAAGATAGATATAATTCTAGATATAGATACAAATATACAGATAACGGTCTGTTAGCTGGAGGAAGTCGGCCCTAGGGATGACATTCAGGTAAGTACCCGTGCCTCAGGCAAAGAAGAGGGGGGATCCCAGGACAGTCAATCCAGCAATTATACCACAAGTGGGTTAGCTAATAAAGCATCCTTACAGAGCCCATTATATAGAATTAATACATCCAACTATTTATAACACCAACAATAACAATAGACACCAAATAGGAAACATAACTATACCAGATATTAGATGCACCCTATCTGGGTTCCAACCACTTGGTCCCTCAAATGGAATAGGGTCTTCTCCCCCTAGGCCCACTGCCCCCAGGGTCCCTTGCCCAGGTGCACCTCCCCTGCAGGACCTGGGTTCCCAGTAACTCACGGTCCTTCGTCTGGGGGCTGTCGATCTGGCTTCTGGATCCCCACACTGTCTCAGGGCTCTTGGAGCCACTGGCCTCGAGTTGAGGGCTCTTCCCTCTGGGCCCTGTGCCCCGCATTGGGCACCCAGGGAGCTCCTATGGGAGCTGAGCCCTCACTGACTGTGTCCCCAGCCTCATGCCAGGGGTCTTTCCCCTTCCCAGGCCCTGCTCTGGGCACCAGGGCTCTTTTAGTTTAATGCTGAGCCACACTGTGGGGCTCTGGTTATCCAGCCTAGAGCTGGGGCTAACTTGAGCAGCCTCGAGCTGCTCCCAGGGCTGACTCCCCATGCGCTGACCTGCGCACTGTGTGGGGCCTGAGCAGCCTTGAGCTGCTCCTGGAGCTGGCTCTCCATGAGCCAATCCATGCACCATCGAGGCTCAGGCAGGGTCCAGATGATGGTCATCTCTAGAGCTCCTCACCATCCCTCACTGCATCTGAGTACGCTGGGCTTTTATTTACACCGGAGGCCCCGCCCCTGAAGTCTGCTGG
This sequence comes from Alligator sinensis, assembly GCF_000455745.1. NCBI lineage: Eukaryota > Metazoa > Chordata > Crocodylia > Alligatoridae > Alligator > Alligator sinensis. The sequence goes on along the minus strand of NW_005842491.1, from coordinate 113,081 downwards.
ACCTGGAAACAGCAGTCTTCAATCAGGTCCAGGGGCTCCTCAGCCCTGCCTCCAAGCAGGGGTGGGGTAAGCCCTTCCCAGCTGTTACCTGATTGGTGGAAATGTTCCACCAATCTGAAGTATCCTTCTCCAGGCCGAGCTTGCCGGGCAAAAGCAGCAAGCCCACCACAATGAGATGCAGAATGGAGAACTTGGCTGGGATCTGACTGCTAGGATGCAACAAGGGATCCATGGCACTGTTCATAAAACATGGACTGGATTCCTGGTTGCATTTGGCCTGCAGCCTGTAGGTTGCTTACTCCTGAATTAAGGAATTTTGAAATCCCACTAGGCACTTATCTGCATCTTCAGATGTCTAATACTTTGAAAATCTCACCTTTGTGCCTCACTTTTGCCTATTCACAGGGTTTGCTGTGAAGTTTAATGCATTTACTCTTTGAAAAAGGCAAGGAAGAGACTGTAGCACTTTCTTCTTTTAGCACTTGTTGGCCCTGTCATTACATTGACTTTAAAATGAAACACATTCATTAAAGTGACAAATCTGGTGTCTCTGAATGGGCTAATCTGAACAGTATGTAAACCTCTGGAGCCCTGGGCTGGAAAGAAGGCTGCTTTTATGTTCTTTAGACTGACATCGTTGAATCATGGTGCTTAGCTACAACAGCAACAAAGTACATTCTGAATACTACTCTTGTTCTGACCCCTTGTTCTTTGGATCTCAAGCAGATATGATTTTGTGGGACTACGAGAAGAAAGAGCTGCTTGCCCGGCTGTCACTTCACAAGGGAAAAGTAGAAAAACTGGCCTTCTCTCCAAATGACCTTTATTTGGTATCACTGGGAGGCCAGGATGATGGCAAGTAAGCTTTAAATATGGACTCTCCCTCCTTCCTGATTTGACTGGCCTTGTAAGCTGTGGGCCAGGTGAGAGAGAGACAGCTTCCATACTCGAGGATGAAACGAGCTGTTGGGCTCCAGTGCTTCCCCCCCTCGTCCTGTTGTGAGTCTTGTTTCTAGTAAGCACCAAAAAGCAGGAGGAGACTAAGCTGGTGTCATTTACACCTTCTCCCAGCTTACACAGCATACACCATATTTTCTCACATATGCATGCCCTGGAATATTATATACACCATGTTTTTCAAAGTCAGAATAAATGCAAAAAGATTTGTCCTTGTTTTAAGTAACTAAGTAGGTAATGAATTAAACCTGCTCATTGTTCTGCTGCCTGTGGATCTGTACAGATTTTGCTTTTGGTTTCACCCTTAAATGGCAGAACCTGCTCTTACCATATTTCTCACATATACTGTCCACTTCAATTTCCAGCAGCTGGATCGTGGGAAAAGGGGTTGTGGTCTATGCAATAAGATATGGTATTTCACAGTAAATTAGCCCTGAAAGCTTGACATATCACTGCTCTCTGCACAGCCCTTGCTTGCCCCCTGCTGCTGCTGGCCATGTTCATCCGTGTCCAGGCACCCCAAACTCTGCAGCTGGCCACACCCCACTAGCCCCATCCCCATTGTCCAGTACCCTGCCGGAGTACTGGCGGGCTGGTGGAACTGTTCCGTTTGGGCTATATGTTGGACACCCTTGGGGTAGTGTCTTTATGGTGAGGACAGGATTAGACCCATCAAATCAATTTCTACTGGTAACAGAAGACATAATTTGAATCATGGTCATTAAATGCTGAGAGACAAATGCCCATTAAATCATTAAACTACTTTATGAAGAAGGGGCATGAATTGTAAGTACACATATCTCTGTAGATAAGACAACATGGCTGAAAATTTCCCTTGGTTAAAATACCTATAAAGTGACCCCAACCCTTTATTCATCTAGGCTGGGAAGATGGTCAGACTCATTTTGATCCATGATGTTTCCAAGCCACTCAAATAAGCCGACACCAAATCTCCTCCTCTGTTTTTTGCAGTGTGGTCATATGGAGCATAGCTAAGAGAGATGCCATCTGTGGCAGTCCTGCTTCAGCCCAAAGTGTTGGAAATGCTGCTGTCCTGGGTTTTTCCAGATGCAGAGATGAGATGTTTGTTAGTGCTGGAAAGTAAGGCTTTGTCTACACAAGGAGAAAGAAGTGCTTCTGAGGGACAAAAGTTCACAAACCTATTTCCTTTTACAAAAGCTATTTAGGTGGTAAGAAACAGAGTGTTAATGTTTTTCCTATTGCTTTGTAGGGGCCTTTGACTATCTCAGCTTGTCCCCAGTAGGCATTTCTGCTTGTTCTACACATAGGCGTAAGCTTTTAAAGCAGTATATGCAAGAAGCAGTGTGTGACTTTTGTGATTGTTGGCAGCAGTTTGTACTCATTCCCCATATGTTCTTCCTAGTGCTTACATGAGTAAAGCAGTCAGCAATGACTCTGAAGAACAGCTTATTAATATAAAAATAGTAACACCTTGCAGGTCATCAGTTTATTTCTTACCTATACCAGCAGCATCCTCTAGCCACTGGCTTGCAACAGTGTGAGAGAGCCCTTCAGTGCAAAACTGTCATTGCAGCAGGATGAATGCATTATTATTTGTATCTGGCCTGGTTTTCAAAGATGCTGAAGTCCTGTAGCACCCATTAAAATAAGTGGGATTTTTGGGTGCTCTTTAAAATCACGTCCATGACACCCAGAATTGCTAGATGTTTTACACAACATATTAAAAGGAGACAAAAGCATATTGAGAGTAAGGTCCCATCCATGTATGTGTAACCAGGGAAGGGAGGATACTGAGGTGGTTTGTCCCCATGACTACAGTATATACTTCTGCGCTTTTGGGCTATTGTTAGCTAACCTGATGGAAGTCATCAGAAACTTACCTTACAGATGCAATGGATTATTTTTTTTGTTTTCTTTTGTTTGTTTCTCTGGAATTGTTAATATAAAAAGGAAAAAAGATACAAGATGGTAGACCCCAGGCAGAACATACTGAAGGTCTTTTTCAACAGTGCATTATTCTGAGGTCTCAGAGATTTGTGCACGTATGAATTCAATTGTGATGTGTGTGTCCTTTGGCTACAGTGGGACCATTTGAGTATGGGAACTGGATTTACCAAACAGAAAAATCAGGTCAACTGAATGCCAAACGGGGCAGCTCAAGAGAGTGATCACATGTATTATGGCAAGTTTCAGCAAAAGATGTGTAGTTAGGCTGAGTATGTCTCAATAGACCTGTAGGTTATCCTAACCATTTGTAGTGATGGTATGTTTATCAGTTGTAACATCATGATGAGTGTAAAAATATTAAACCTTGGAGACTGTACCCCATAATATTTTTCTCCAGACAAGCAATTGTTTTTAGTGTTTTTGAAAGGAAGCAGGCCGACTTTTAGCCAGAGGTTCTGGCATGCAAAAAATCATTTTTCTGCTCATGAACATTATCAGGTTTTAGTTAGAAAAATGTCTTACCTTCAACAGAGATCTGGATCTGTTTGTGGTGTTGGACACACACTTCATTTACACCAGTCCAAATGAAATCCTGGCAATACACTAATACATCACAAAGTTTCCCATGGTATAAATCTAGATAGCTGATCCTGCTTTCCTTATTTACACCTTCCCCCAGATGGCAGATGATGATAGTTACTTCTATGTTGGGACTACAAGCGGTGACATCCTGAAACTGAATACAAAAAGCAAACTTATGAGTGACTACGGACCTATGAAGGACAAGTTCAGCCTGGTGAGTGGCTACTATGGGGTTTTGTTTTAACTTTTATTAACTCCAACAGATTCTCATGCAATTTATTCCCCTGCCTCCCTTTCCCCTTCACTTCTTGTTAGCAAGTGGAAGCAGTACATTATTCCTTCCTCTAGGAGAGCCTCCACGGAACTGACTCAGAAAACTAATCCCAGCTCTGTGCTATTGGTTCCTTATGAAGGGTATAGTTAGCACTGAGTTCAAAGACCTGGTTCAGACTCTGTTCTCTCTCAGTATATTCCCAGAGATGGGTTTTGCCCACAGCTCTTGTGCTATCACAGAGTCTCTCTTATCAAATTCAATATAAGATAAAGATACAGGGAGACCAGGGTAAAAAAAAAAAAAAAAAAATTGCAAACACTCCTGATTTTGACCATGCAGAATTAAAGCCCCAAGGGGATCCCTTTTCACAAACAAAAAGGAATTTCCTTATGCAGATATTTCCTCCTCTCTGTTTAGCTCACTTGTTGCTTACTTTACCTGAAGTGTATAGTTATACTGAATAGAACCTAAAAAGTAGGGAAAACAAACTGGAAGACAACAGTTGTGGAACTGGCTGAATATTGGGCAGTATTTAGCTATTTGAATTTCTCCAAGTGACATTCAGCAGCATTGGGTAGTTTATGTACCTCTCCTGGCAGCCACCACTCCACCTCTTTTGCTGGCTTGAAATTTCTCTTTCCCCTTCTCTGCTACACAGTTGGGAAAAGAGGAAAATTACCCTCCCTTAGGCATGGTGCCCATCACTTCCCCTCTGCCCGATCAGGGAGGAGGAGAGCTGTTATTTCTTGAGACAACAGAATGCACTCTTTACTTGTCCAGTTTCTAGTAACCTCCAAGGCCTCTGGGAGTGGAGAAATAAGGCCATCCTTGTCCACCCCAGAAACTAGCTCCAAATCAGTATGTATTGGAAGGAGAGTACAGGGCAAGGGGAAGAAGTATTATAGGTATTTCTACCAAAGGATTCTCAAGGGCTGACATGGATCTTTGCCACTTTCTGCTGTTGCCATGGGAGGGACACAATCCTGTTGGAGGAATGGAGGGGGGGATGATGTTCTAGGTGCAACCTGTTACATTACATATTATTAAAGTTGCTATTTGTTCCCCATTGTAAGACCCCGTTTTGGGGATTTTTATAATTTTGCCAGATTCCAGCTAGTCAGGTTGAAATCCTCCATGCCACATGTCTTCCTCAGGCTGAATATTTTTAGGAAACTTAAAACCAAACTGTACAGCTGCTTCAGAACAAAGCTAAGGGAAAGTGTGTTATTAGAGCTCATTTTAAGGTTAGGGAGTTACAGCTTTAAACTAAGGAGGGTTAGAGCTTTAAACTAAGATTGCCACAGGACAGGTAGACAACCATCAGTGCAAGCCCAGGAAGTGACAAGCACATAATCAGCAGGTCAGGTAACACCAGGGAACTTACTCCAACCTCAGCCCAAAGATGGGACTCTAAGTGCACAAAGAAGCCTAGGGCTTCCAATGGCAGGCTTAGCTGTCTGTACACAAATGCCAGGAGCATGGGGAACAAACAGGAGGAACTGGCCCTTCTGCTAAGCAATAACAAATATGATTTCATAGGGATAACAGAGACCTGGTGGGACTTCACCTATAACTGGACCACAGGTATAGATGGCTATACCTTGTACAGGAGGGACCGTGTCAGGAGGAAGGGTGGGGGTGTAGCTCTCTGTCAAGAAGCAGTACACTTCCCTACAAGCAGACTTTGGCACCCAAGGAGGGTGACTTGAAAACCTCTGGGTTCAAATACAGGGAGAACGTGGTGAAGGGGATAACTGTAGGGGTCTATTACAGACCTCCTACCCAGGAGGAAGCATTTGACCATGAATTCTCTAGGGAATTAGCAGAGGCTGCACGCTCTCGGTGCATGGTCGTCATGGGTGACTTCAGCCACCCTGACATCTCATGGGAAGAGCATTCAGCCAAACCTTATCGGTCGCATAGCTTCTTCATGTCACAACCCAATTAAGTAGTGCCCATGTCACAAGCAAGTAAAACCATTCAAAACAGTTTTAGTCTGCACTAGGTTAACTAAGGGTTAAACAACAAGATGATAGTAACAGCTTTGTTTTTGCTGCGCATGTCAAAAAGAAATTTATTGCTGCGCCACTAACAGAGATAAAACTTAGCCTTCTTTGCTTTACATAAATCATTATAACTGGTCAGAGTAATACAGGGAGTAGCCCTAAAATAACACCCTAGCGAAGACCGCTAGATAATTGGCGATTCTAATTAAATTTATGACGTGGCAAAAAGCAATTGGCTATTATACAAATAAAACCCACATACACTTCCGCAAAGAGGAAGAAGGGGGACCTCCGTACGCACCTTGGAGACCTCTGATCACATGTATCAGAGTAACTGACAATTTGATCACTTGTCAGTTCCCCGCGTCTCGACCTAATCTCAGATGTAAATCAAATGACCTGCCGGCCCGACCATTTCTGCCCGACTATTTATGCAGACCGACCTACAAACCCCTAAGCTGTAACTAACCAAGTATCTCTGACCTCCGTTGTTCACCACCTTGCAAAGTAAGATTATTTACTCACGCCATCAACCGATAAGCGTCCGCCTCATTAATTCCACTCCAAGCGTCACAAGTACCCGCCTCATGGCCTTCTAAGGTCCCGACCGCTTTGCTGCAGTGCACGGCAGTGACACCTCACTTGCACTGATGAGCTCTATTTGATTCAAGAAGTCTATGGGCTAACAAAGGGTAAGGCGCTGCTGGATCTGGTCAACCATGACATTGTATAGTTCTGGATTACAACCAAGATCAAAACTGGATCTTGTATGAGATCCTCATACAAGAAAGCAAAGGACCAGAAGTCATTCCATCTGTCCAGATTATGGGAAACTAGACAAGTGGATCTCTCTGAAACAGCGAATAATGGCATCATCTCTGGGGTAGACTTGGCTTCTGATCATGAAGAGATGATGAAATACGGACTTTTTTACTACACATTTATGTTGTTTCCATTTACTGTTTTAAAGACTTAAGAAATTGCATCCAAAAAAATCCATACTGAAAGACCATTAAGGACGCAAAGTCACACACTCAACATCAAAAAAATGCCCGAATCAATGGTGCCTATACAGTAACAGGTACACGATCTGGGCCGACCTAAACATGGCCCACACACCTGTTCCTGGGGGCAACCCACCTACTCACCTGCCATGCCTTGTTGTTAATTGATTAATTGGTGTTAACTAGCAGGAGGCTGCCCTTGTACTGCCCCGCTGCCAGGGGGCGCTATCTGCAGCTCCGTTTCCTCCCCTACACCTCAGTCCACACCTCACCGATGGAATAGATGTTATGTCTCATTCTAATTATGATCTGGTCCCCTTTTTGTCCTCTCTGAGTCTCCTCAGTTACGCCGCCCCCTCTCCGGGGCTCCCCAATAATGCCACCCCCTCTCCGGGGCTCACTACACCTGCACTAGGGCGTCTCAGTAACTGCCCCCTTCTCTGAGGCTTTTGCCCCCTCTCAGGGCGCTCCTCAATACCGCTGCCCCGCTCTCAGGGCCTTCTCTGTCAAGCCGCTCTCTCTGGGGCTCACCATGCCTGCACTGGGGCTTCTCAGTAATGCCCCCTCTCTGGGGATTCTCAACTGCCCTTCTCTAGGGCTGGGGTCTATGCACCCCAAACGCTGCCCCCTCACTGGCACTGGGGTCCTCACATTCCTCTGTGAGTTCCCTATGAGGCCTTCTCCAACCCCTAATAGTCTCTCCCAAACCACCGGTCACAAACAACAACGTAAACGCAAGCCCTTCGGCTATAACATAAACAGAAGCCACCCGGCCCTAACAACATTCGGTCCTACCAGTGACCCTTTAACTCTCAGCAAAGTTGGATGCAGCTCCTGTATCAGGTTTCCCCTCTCTCCCAGGAAAGAGAGCTCCTTCCTCTTCAGCAGCTAGCAGGGAACTGCCTCTGGCCTCAGCCCCTAGGGTTTATAAGGGAGCCAGGCCCTGCCCCTTCTGGTCAGCTGACCTTCCCTGGTTGCCCCAGCAACCCACAGCTGGGCTCCTTATTTCCTGCTAGGGCTTCCTCCCTAGCAGTTTTCCCCTCTTTGGGAGCAGGGCACCTCAGTGCTCCGTGACACAGCCATAACTGGGCCCCCCTCATCTGTAGGCATCATGAAACATCCTTTAGTTACATGATCATATACTGTTTTTTCCCCCACAAGACCCCTGCCCCACCGAAGGCACTCACTTTATGAGCAGCTATTCAATACTGTTTTATTTTCAGTGTCCATGGTAGGGGCCTAGGCCTTACTCTCTGCACACTCTTCAAAGTGCTCTTTGGAAAGAGAATCATTAAGTTATTTTACAGCTGTTCTACTGTATTCATCATGATAGTACATGTATCTTCACAAAACTCCTGTGGGGTGAGAGAGATTAGTATCATGTTCCAGATGGGGAAAAAAACTAAAAAAATTAAGACCAAAGCATCCCTTACTTTGGGTGCCCATTTTGAGACGCAAGGTACCTACTTTTTCAGGATTTTAGTATGATGTAGAACTCTTTATATGAAAACATAGCTTCCATTACCTTCAGCAGTGTCTGATGCTACCCAGCACTTATGCAAATCAGACCCTCAGGTTTTTTAGATGGACACACACAAAGTAAGAATCACGTTAGTGATAACCCACGAGACGTTTGGTTTAAGTGATTTGCTTGGTATACAGTTCTACACGATAACATTTAATTATCTTAGCAACGTGACTGTCCTTTCTTTTCCTGTAATGCCCTGCCTCATTCAATACATACCATCCAGTGACAGCTGCACATGAAGCAGGGGCTCTACAGACAGCAGCTTCCTTTACTACCTACCCTGAGTGCTCCCTGGAGTTCCCATCTGTGCATGGATTGAAGCCCAACTCCTGTAGCAAAGCAGTACATAGTCATGTAATTAGAGACTGTATCATAATGTGTATGCACGCTGGGGGGGGGCTTAAAGTTAAGAGGCCGTGATAATCCTATTACTTGTTAACTTTTGAGTGTTTGACTTTGCAATCTTGCTGATGTTCTTTAAACGTTAGTTTTTGTGTGCAATTAGGATTCAACCACCTCATGATTCTGAAACACGAATGTCCTCTGAATAAGGAGTAGTTTTCCATTCTTTGTGAACAAGTCTTCAGGGATAACTTGTTATGATAAACAATTATCACTGGCTAGGATGCTTGCTCTTGGATTCTCTTTATTCCTAGCTATAAAAGGCTTTTTGTTAATTCTCAGCTAATGCCCAGAGGTGAGTGGGCTTTCTAAGGAATTCAGACTCTTCATTGAAAAGGTTTCTTGATGAAAATCGGATGTATTTTGCTGTTGTGTTAGAAGCACTGAAAATGAGTCAGCAGCAAGGAAAACTACCTACCTGAAAGCCTTTTCTGCACTGCTGTGATGTATGCCCTTGTGAAACTCCCCAAAAGATGTAAACCTTGTGTTCTGAGAGAATGAGGAGCTAGAAAAGACTATAACAAAAATGTAACAATAAAACTGCTAGAAAGAGCCACTTGAGACATACTTTTCCAAACTGCCTCAGTTGCAACTGTAGAATGTGTGATTAGGCATACAGCAAGTCCAAATACACACATGAGTATGGTGCATAGAAAGCTCCAAGCATCACTGATGCATACACATATTTTGTGAGAACTTGGGTGCCAAGTTGCGTCTTATCTGCACTGAAAGAGAATCCGATTCATACTAAGTTCCACTGCTGCTTATTAAAATAACAGGCATTCACACAACACTGTTCTCAGTAACATCTTAAATGGCAAGATAATACATGTTTTATACCCCTGCTTGAAACTAGAGCAAATTCACTGAATATTAAATTAATGTATAATTGTAGGTATGTGCATCTCAACTGCCTCTGATTTTGGTTATTCTCCTGCCACAGTCCCACACTGCTTTGCATCCTTCCAGAACTGACTTGTCTGTTTGCCTGTGTCCTCTTCTTTTCTGGGCTAATTGTAAGTAGATATTATCTCCCTGTTTAAATGCTAGCAAGCAGCTAATGTGTCTTCATTTATCATTGCACACTCTTGGAATCAGCATCTAGCTATCTCTATTGCTCTCTAGAGTGGTACCATGCCTCACCATCACCAGTGTGGAGCCATGCCATTTCCTTACATTGTGGGAAGCAGTGAGGGTTTAGGAAGCCCCCGGGACATATTTTACATAAAGGATATTTTGAGGCCATCGCTATGAGGATGGCTGATCAGGGTCCCAATCATGACATTGTATAATTCTGGATTACAACTAAGATCAGAACTGGATCTTGTATGAGATCCTCATACAAGAAAGCAAAGGACCAAAAGTCATTCCACCTATCCAGATTATGAGAAGCTAGACAGGTGGACATCTCTGAAACAGCGAATAATGGCATCATCTGGGACAGACTTGGCTTCTGATCATGAAGAGATGATGAAAGCCAGACTTTTTTACTACCCAAAGATTTAATGGGTGCTAGAGACCCCAGAAGATCATGGACTATGCATTAGGCCTTCCAGCCCTGTGAAGAACTCCAGTGGTTAACATTTAGCTCTTGACTCATAATAAAGACAAGTTTTCATGTCATTGGTTGTGACCTAGTAAAGCAAGGGGGTAGATTCAAAGGAGAAAACATGAGCACAGAAATGCGTGAAGTGAATTTCAACTCATTGTTTCATAGTAAAGTCTGGGACACGTGACGTGTTTTGTGGGAATTTTTTAAAATAGAAAATATTGCTATATTTCTTCAGTACACATCTGTGCTTACTACTCCAGAAAAATAACACCTGTGGAATGGTACCTGGTACCAGGAGCTTCTAGGCAGCCTTCGTGGAAAGGCACCACCGCTTGGAGGGAGCCTGCCACCCCGTACAGGTTCTGGCTGATAATAGGAACCTGGACTACCTCTGGTCAGCAAAAAGACTGAACCGATGACACACTTGCTGGTCCTCGTTTTCCTCCAGGTTTAGTTTTACAATTACGTGTAGGCCAAGAGTCTGCAATAGCAAGGCAGATATCATCTTGTGGAAGAACGAGTATTGAGACACCACAGAACCCATCCACAATCCTGGGGCCCAAGAATTTCACAAATGGGTTTACAGAGAGGGACTTGATGGAAACCTTCAGCTCTTCCCTTAGCTGAGATCCCCTGTTTACTAGTCACCCTCATGTTAAGGACCCCTGATCCAAGAGTAAGACACGAATTCAGGTTAAAGAGGGTAGTATCTTCCATCACCGCTGGCTGGGCCTATCACTGGGTGTGCTTGTATGTCCCTAGAGGGCAACCCCAGTTAGAGGTGCTTAGATTTAGCCACAACTCCCCAGTGTCAGGGCACCTGAACCACATGAAGACTAGCCTGAAATTTCTGGTGGCCAAAGATGCAGGTAGACATCAAGACCTATATTACCTCCTACAAGACCTGTTCCTGCACCAAAATCCAGAGGCCAAGCTCTTTGGTTTCCTTCAGCTTCTACCTACTCCTCCCCAGCCCTGCGCCATGGTCTCCCTTGATTTTGTCACTGACCTCCTTGAGTCCTAGGACCACATGATAATCCTCATGACAGACTTCTTCAGCAAGATGGTGTACTTCATCCCCTGCCATAGAGTGCTCACAAACTGAAACAGCCCAGTTCACACAGAACATATTCTAGCTCACAGGGATGCCTGCTAGTATTGAATCAGGCTGCTGGCTATGAACAGTGCCCCTTGCACAAAAATGCAAGACACTGGATAGGGCAAGATGGGGTTGTGGTAACAAGCCTGCCACAAAGAAAAATCAGACTCCGCTAATGACTTGCAACCCATTAGGTATAAGAGAGTGGAGTGTTTGCGGTAGCCAATACCAGACCCAGGCCATGAGATAATAAAAGTCTTGATAGCAGTCCTCAACCTGCTACCACACCACAGCAATAAATAAATAAATAAATAAATAAGTGACAGTTAAAAGTTGTGGGCAAAAGACCTGACACACTCATTACATATATACAACAAGACTCAGAGAGCAAGCCAGAAAGCCAAATGGGCTGGGGAGAAACCTCCAAACTACATATGTATCTCAATTGAGCCAAGTGTCACTAAAGAAAACAAAAGGACTAAAATATCCACTTCAAAGCAAAGTCTGTAAGAGACAAGAAAAGCCAAGGTGCGCTGAAAACATGACTGTAAATATATCCTGATTAACACATGTCCCCCTTTGATTAAGATCTATTTCCAAAGCAAACATCCAGGACCTGTCTAAAGTTTTATGCTATATGACTGCATCTAACACCTCACACCTATTCTGATCCTCACTGCCTCACATTTGCATTTATTAATTAAGGCATATTTCTCAAAATAAGCAGTCAATTTCTAAATGTTTATTATGCTAAACCAGGGTATTTTCCCAAAACTCACACCTATTGTATCCAATGGTTTCTGAGCTTCACTATCTCCATAAGCCATCTGATGCAGCTCTTTATTAGGCTCCATTGTTAAAGTAACTATTGAAAAATAGTATTTTGTGATTAACTTCCTAAAGGTATCTCATTCAGTCAATACCCATCCTATTTGATTCCAAACTGATCAAAAGCTTGCAAACTTCACAAACACACAAACAGGATACAACTCTAATATGTTAATTCTGTCCTTGCCTGCTTTGTCTGGACTTTGATTAACCAACTCTCAGGAAGGAATGCTTTGAAGCTATACAATTCAAACAGTAGAACAAGCACGACAGAACTGCCAGCAAGGGGTGTGCAGTCCAGGAAAGATCAAGAAATCATCCTGCACCACCCAGTGCACAAGTGAAGGACCCGTGCTCTGTAAAGCTGTACAAGAACTGCTTCCTGCCTGCACTGGGTAAAGATCTCTGTGCAGCTAAGCTAATACAAGGACTGTACTAGCACATTTATTGAATATTAAAGAAGAGTCTTTTCCTTTTCTGTTACTTAGTTTTAGAGTTTGTTGGTAGTTGTTAAAGCAAGCCTTTATGCTATTCATCAACTAAGTGTTGTGTCAGTTTTTAAAGCACTAGGTATAAGAAATTCAGTTTCTAAGTGCAATACAGGCTGTGGACCTCAGTTCATGTCAAACTTTTAGCAATAGTTTCTCCAGCTTTTAGGGGTGAAGCTGCATCTCTAGTTAGCCTGCCATCCACCAAAGGTCAGGTTGAGTGTTGGAGCAACACCTACATTGCTTCTTAGATTTCCATTAAATGGACTGGTTTGCCCTCTTACCCCTGGCCAAATTCACCTACAACTTGGGTGGAGGTGAGGCCCAGCACAGCCCCTTCTGTGGTAACTTTGGGTTCCATCCCTACTTTCACCCAGTCCTTCTTAATGTTTCTTCAACTTTCACTGTTTCCAAGCTAATAACCCACTTACAACATATCCATAAATACCTGAAAGGTCCCCTCAGGCAGGCCTACAAGCATTATGCAGACCAGCCTGCTCTGAGGCACCCATGTTCATGGCATGAAACAAGGTATTGCTGTTTATCCAACCTCTTGAAACCATCCTCCCCACTGCCAACCTGGACCACTAATGCCTAGGGTCATATCTCCATCATAAACACTTGCCTATGTAGTTTTGTTAATAGGTTAGACAATGGATTTGAACAAGATGGTTTGGATAAGTCTGATTGCCTCAGGCAGGATCTTGGACCAGATAACCTCTGAAGGTCCTTTCCAATGCTACTTTTCTGTTATTTCTATAATCTGATTGCAATCCTGAGCCTTCCACTTGTAGCTACCAACCGACATGTGGGTCCACCCTGTCTTTCATGTCTTCCTGTTAAAACTGTATTCAGAGAGCTTATTTCTTAGTCAAGGGGCATGAGGAATTTGTGGAAAGGAAGTCCTCAACAAACTGGAAGATACAGGGGGAAACTCCAATACCTAAATGGCCTGGGAAGGCTAGGGACTAGCAGACCACTCCTGGGAACACATGGAAAAACATACACATCCCTGATTTGGTCTTCTCTGTATAGGCCTGGAAAAAACTTCAAAGGTCCAAGGGTGCCCAGAGGTCATTCTAGACAAGCGGTATAGCAGGATCAGGCCCTTAGGGGCAGCCGTGATAGCCCCTGGCAACCACACAACTCCTGCCCCCCACACTAACCACCTTCATTCTTCCTCATCTGCCACACTTTGATGCAGTCATTTCTAGTGGGAAAGGTAGGTTGCCCCATGGTCCCAAAGTGCCGTCCAACTCCCCCTTGCCCCTTGGACATGCAGCTGTAGCCCTCCTGCCCCCATTAGAACCTCAAGCACCAGTTGCCTTATGGGCTATTCATGGCTTCCATCCAACCCTGTGGCCACACCCATGCCTCACAGATGTTACACAAGATCTATGCACCATCATGTGCAGGCTTCAGCCCTCCTGGCTTTAGCTTGCTGTGGACTGCTAGCTGAGGCCCACTTCCTCTGGGCCTCTCAAGCTTTAGCTTTCCCCCATCTCGCTGCAGGAGCTCAGGCCCTTAGTCTGCCCCCACTCCCTGCCAGGGGTCAAACCCTTGGCCCTCTCAGCTTCGGCCAACTCTTGATAGAACTCAGAACTTGGAGTGCCTCCCAGGCACCACTGTGTAGCTTCCTGTCCTCCCCTCCACCCACTACACGGTCATCTGGTTAAACTAAAACAAATAGTGCCAGCCAAATATTTTAAATAAAACACTCAAAACTCCCTCTAGGTTACCAGGCCACTGCAGAAGCCTTTTCCTCACTTCCTGGCCCCTCCAAGCCCCTGGGGTACCTACTCTGGCTCACAGCTTCTACCCTGTGCCTGTCTGTGCCGGCAAGAGCTCTCCTCCATACAGAGATCAGGGCTGCATTGCCCCTCTGCTTCAGGGACCCAGGCTTATATCCTCCACGCTCTTACCCTTTCGGCCTCAGGTACCCAGGCTTATATCCTCCACGCGCTTCCCCTTCTGGTCAGGGTTCTTCTGGCTCATTGCAGGTGTGTCCTTCTCAGTCTTTTCTCCCTTAAAGTAACAGGAATTTCTGGCTCCTTGTTACAGGGGGTACTCAGGGGGAGCTCAGATTAGTTATCCTGGTCCCAGCAGATCCTAACTGAGCAATCAGGGCAGGCAGTCCCCTAGTACTGCAAGAAACATACTCCACTTACTGGAGCCTTTAAAAGCAAGCCCCAGACAGGAGTAGTGTTTTAATGTTTCCTCCTGACTACTTGGTAGTTCCTTGATTTTTGCATACCTGCAACTCTGGCTTGGATGCCTAGCTTGCCTTGATTCTGATTTCAGCTTTTGACTCCTGGTTGATCTTGCTTTTGGCTTAGATTCCTGACTTGCCTTGACTGCTGGCTTGCCTTGAACTCTGCCCTTGATTTCTGGCTTGCCTTGACTTCAGCTTAGGTTTCTGGCTTGCTTGGAACTCTGGTCTCTACTCCTGGTTTATTGTAACTCCAGCTTTGACTCCTGGCTCCTCATAAATCTTGTTTTTGGTCTTTGTCCAGTTAACCAAGTGACCTTCCATGACTGCTCATGACCTAGTCCCTAACAGATATGGGTTGCTGAGGTTTTTGCCTCTTTATAGCAGGGGGTATGGCCCTCTTTTGTAGATCTCTTGTGTTTATTTTAACAATGCTTGCAGTGGCAGGACATTTAAAGCTTTTGTCCCCCTATGTTACGATGCTTTTGGTGTTTTGGGGCAACATGCCTTGTAGCTGTGTGACAGGGTTGCTTGGGTAGTTTTAGGAGTATGTTAGACAAGCACTTGTGTTGGATGATGTAAATGGTGTAATGGGTCTGTAACCCTTGTTACACAAGTAAAGAGAGTACAGTGCTTCAGAGGGTGGATTGTGACTGCAGACTGCAGGGAGACTGGCTGTAAGCATGCTGATATTAATGGAAAGCCCCTGTGCACTATTATGCAAGGGCCCCAGGTAAGTGGAAGGTGGCAGAGCATAGGGCCAGATAAGCCTGCCTCCTGGGCAGGGTTCTGACTGACCTATGCTAGACTTGGGGAAGGAGCTCTGCAAGAGAGACCAGTAGGAAGAAGGAGTTTTGTTAATGGATTTAGTGCTGTGAATTTTGTTAATGGATTTAGAAGAGACTGAGGCCTTAGGGATCAGAGAAAAAACCTGACTAAGAACTGTTGATGGGGAGCTAGAGGGAAAGCACTCACTCAGAACTACTCTGATGGGGAACCAGAAAGAGAGCACTGGTTCAGGACTACTGACTGGGGGTGGGGCGGGAACCAGAGTGCTCTGGCTATATATTATTAATGGAGCCAGAGAGAGCCCTGGGGGCAGACAGAAGGTACATGGGGAGCAAGAAAAAAATATCAAGCTCCACTGTGAGACCCCTACTGAATATGGAGGGATAGCGCCCAGCTGAACCCTGCAAAAAGGCAGAGCTTCTAAATTCTTACTTCACATTGGTATTCCTGAAATCAGATGGGAGCTGTTCACCTGTCCAGAGACCCAAGGAATATGGGGAAGACAACAGACCACATAAAATCAGTCCCAAACAGGTGAGGTACTCCTAGAACATTTGGACATTTTTAAGTCTGCTGGGTGAGATGACCTGCATCCAAGAGTCCTGAAAGAACTGGCTGAGCTTGTAGCAGGGCCCCTGGCAAAGCTGTTCAAGGAATCGTGGGACTCAGCAGTGGTCCTGAACAACTGGCCAACATGGTACCGATCTTTAAGAAAGGGAAGAGGGACAGCCCTGCAAACTATAGACCGGTCAGTCTGACTTCAGTCCTGGGGAAAAAATAATTAAATTGTTAAGGAGGCCATCAGTTACAAGCCTGTAACTGGTGGGTTATTAAGATGCAACCAGCACGACTTTGTTGAGGGTAGGTCATGCCTAACAAACCTGGTGTACTTTTATGACCAGGTAACTATCCAGCTGAACAAGGGTCATGAGTTTGATATCATTTACTTAGACTTCAGTAAAGCCTTTAATTCTGTTTCCCATGAGATTCTCTCAATTAAAGTGGAAGGTACTGGCCTAGGCCAGTCTACAGTGAGGTGGGTAGACACCGGGCTCAGAGGCTGATCCCAGAGACTTGTAATCGATGGGATGGCCTCATCCTGGAGGGCTGTCTCCAGTGGTGTCCCCTAGGGATCAGTGCTTGGAACCGTGCTCTTTAACATCTTTATCAATTACTTTATCAATGACTTGGATGATGGGGTGGAAAGCTCAATGATCAAGTTTGTGGATGACACCAAGCTGTGGGGAAATGTGGGCACATTGGAGGATAGGGTAAGGATCCAGGACGACCTTGACAGACTGGTCCTCTGAGCTGAATGGAACAATCGACCGGAAAATTAACATGAGTCAGTGCGATGAAGTTGCCAGCAGGGCAAACAGAACTCAGGCATGCATCAGCTGATGTGTTGCCAGTAGATCCAGGGAGGTGCTTTTCCCTCTACTCAGCATTGGTGAGGACACAGGTGGAGTACTGTGTCCAGTTCTGGGCATCGCATTTCAGGAAGGATGTGGATAAACTCAAGAGGGTACAGAGAAGGGTCACCCATATGATTAGGGGCCTGGAGGACAGGCCGTATGAGGAGAGACTCCTGGAACTGGGTCTGTTCAGTCGGAGTAAGAGAAGACTGAGAGGTGACTTGATAGCTGCCTACAAGTACGTCAGGGTGAGCACCAAGATCTAAGGGAGCAACTCTTCAGGAAGACACCCCTTGGGAGGACAAGAACCAATGGGCACAAGCTAATTCAAGAAAACGTTAGGCTGGACATAAGGAAAAACTTTTTCTCTCGTAAGTGTAACCAGAATCTGGAACACACTCCCAGCAGAGGTGGTGCAGTTGCCATCCTTGGAGGTGTTCAAGACGAGGCTGGACAAGCACCTCGTTGAGCTTGTTTGAGCCCAATAACCTCCTGCCCGTGGCAGGGGACCAGACTTGATGATCTTACAGGTCCCTTCCGGTCCTTGGATTCTATGATCCATTACTCTTACAATATGATGAAAGATATTCTTTCTGCAAGTATATGTCCGTGTGGATCCCTCTCCAGTTCTGAGGTGCCTCGTGCATGCGAGAACCCCGGTTAACCTAGAGCACACAACTGAATTTGCATCACAACAATTGATTTATTCTCTTATCTCAATCACTGTTGTTCTATTAGGAAGAGTGTTTAACTGTTTACCTAGAGAGGTTGTGGAAGCTGTCACTGGAAGATTTCAAGTATAGGTTAGACAAATATTTGTCTGGGATGGGTTAAATCAGCCTGTAGCTGGGGGAGGGACTAGATGACCTTTTGAAGTTCCTTCCTTCCCCGTTTTTCTAGGATTTCATGATTAGTCGCCACAAGTCTCAGTGTCCCCATTAAAGGACAGAGCTGTGTTAGTGCTGAGCTTTGCAGCCACAACCAGAGTTCAGATCCCACTTCAGAATTCCCCTTGGATCTCCTCAAGCACTTACCCCATTGCTTTATGAGGTACGTCATAGTCCCCATGCATGCCAGTCCCACCCTTCAGTCTGTACTGGGGAGGAGTACAAGCCATGGTTCCTGCAGCACAGCAGGAAAGGTCTGCACCTCAAAGACATGCCACACTTTATAGAAGAGCAAAGACAATAATGTTGTCCCTCTTGCTTACACAAGAAATAATCTAGAGCTTTTCTATCCTAGGTATGACATTAAACCTTTCCTCAGTTCACATTTACCACCCACTGAAAAAAAAATCTCCTGGAGAGCTCAGCTTAGATTTTGGACTACACTCTAAAAAAGTCTTTTGAACTCTCATTCTGTGTCTGCATGGTTTCTCCAAGCAGAGAAATCCCATTTGTTTAGTAGCATCTGTAAAGCAGGTAAGAAGTGAGGTGTGTGACTGGCAAGGACAGTCTAAGAACTATCAGGAGTGTCTGCATTGGAGAAGTGTCTGTAAAAGAACTTGAAGGGGAAGACCTTAGTGTAGCAAAGAAGTCTGGAAGAGATTGCAGTGGTACAGAAAGGAGAGGATCTCATTGAGGAGATGGACCAGCTTGATTTGGTTTGGGATTTTTCTTTGTAATCAGCATACTGCAAAGGAGTGGTTTTCTTTTTGTAAAAAGTAAATAATAAAAGATGAAATTTTAACTCCTCCACCATGCTTCGCATTTCATCTGCAAACGGATATAAAACAGAGTATTAATTGCAACATTAATATGAGCTGCTTGGCTTCATGAATATCAAGTGTGGATTATAAAGCTGCCTTTACTCGTGGTGATTCAAAGAAGAGCCTTGACAGGAGAGGAGCCCACTAACAAAGGCAGTGTTGAAGTCAAATGTCAATATTGGCAGGTGTAACAATGTATTTTGACCACTTAAGGAGGCTTAATTTTCACTGTTTGTGGTATCAACTTCAATCTCAAATTAGGGAAATTAAAACATGACACCCAGGAAACTTGAAGTAGTGCAGAGAGGGCCATAAAAGTGCAAATTTATTAGCAGATAGTCAAGAGCTGTAATTGTGTATGTTCTCCACAGTCACAGGTTTGATTTGTAGTGCCTCCACCTGCTATAACTCTAAACCCAAAGGGCATTTGAAACTGAGCTTTTTTTACAGGAAGAGCTGTGCAGTAGTAGATCAAAAGCATAGTTGATGGGTCTCAGATAACAGGGGACTCAAAGAACGGCTGATGCTTCATAGAAAACTTTGAAAAACATTCTGTTTAGAAACAGTTCTGCTTCTGGATCATATTTTCTGATTTTCCTTCTTTGTTCTCGTTCTTTTGCTGAAAATATTTGCATGAAAACAGGCTTTCTTCCTGCTGTTGTTCTCTAGGTGATGGTATAAAATCCAGTGTGTGAGACATTCCACAATTAGGCATCATGTCCGTGGCCGTGTGTAGACAAAACAAGAGGTGTGTGCACAACACTTTAAAGTGGGGCTAAATGCTTTTGCACCGCTTTTATGGTGTTGGTGTTTGCATGCCTTGGAGGGATATTGTGCATTAATTCCAGCCGCTGTAAGAAATTCGGCAGTGTAATGCACCTTAAATGATTTGGGGAACAGCAAACTAAAACTCCAAGAAAAGCGGCAGGCCTGATCTTCCCCCACCCCCCACCCCAAAGCCCGCCTGCCTCCGCTGCGAAGGGGCC
>NW_005842491.1:75043-93310 GCF_000455745.1 Alligator sinensis | reverse complement strand
CTGCGGTGCCCCCGAGACTGCCTGAGCTGGGTGCCTGTGGGCAGGTGCTGCCTGGGGCGGAGGGCCGCCACTGCCATGGAGGGAAGCACCAGCCCCCGCCACCTGCAGCCCAGGGAGCACTCCACCCACCAGCAGCTTGCCCTCCCCTCCCTGCCGGAGAGGCAGGTAAGTCAGCGGGTGGTTTAATCAGCCCTAAATTAAAGCATATTTTTTAAACCCGCTGCTTCAATTTAGTGCCCCCGTTTCATCTAAACACGCCCCATGATGTCAGAGTGCTGTGACATCAAGTGAGAGAAGCTACTGGAACCAATCAACTCATTAGAAATAAACAAGTCTGTCTAGGCTAGATTGAGTTAGGTTAGAAATGTGTTTCCATGCAGATGTTTGCTAGTGCTTACAGCTATGCTAGATTGAATACTTCCAATTTTGTCCAGTTGTGAAAAATTAAAGTGCCTTTGCTATTTCTGTCTCTGGCTGGGCTTCTCCTCACATCCATAACTGAGCCTCAGTCCTCTCCAGGCTAAGGACTTGCAGGCTTGTTGTTTGTGACAAAGTGTGCTTGTGCCAGGCTAATATTTGCTTCAGAGATGCATTGGGAATACCAGGAGTTGTAGAAAGACAGTGCACTGTATTGCCAGCACCACTTGTTCAAGAGTCATGAACTGTGGTTCCCAAAAATCATGGGATTAACTTCAAAATCTTTTCTTTTAACCAGTAAATGTTGGGTTCTTTAATTTGCCTTCTGTTTTTTGACCTTAGAAAAGTTACAGTTTAATGCTTTCCATCACAGTGGGCACATCTACAAGATGCTTAATGAGCAGTAGATTAAGTTTACTGTGCATTAGCACACACAGCAAAACCATGCAAATATGCTAATGCAGAGTCATATTAGTCTACTGTGCATTAAGCATCATAAAAAGCATGTCATTGTGCTAATGTGCAGTACAGGAGCCTATTGCGCATTTATTTAGTACTTAGTTATGTAAGTACTAAATGTACAGTAAGCACTGCTCGTTAGTGTATGCGTAGACATGTCCATTGTGAAGTCTAGAAACATTATTATTTAAACTAAAGAAAACCTGAGTTTCTCATAGAGAACTATTCTGACTTTCCAAAATACATGAAGTAAGATCTGATGCACACCTTGGGACACAGCTGATTTCCTGTCTCCAGTTCGGTGCTTTAGCCAATTCTTCCCATTCTCTGCCAGGGTAGCAGGGACCCTTGGTGGGCTAATCTGTCATCTCATATTGAAACCCTTTGCTGACCAATTCCTGAGGGCCATGTGACAGGACCTGTGCCCAGAGGTGCTGTAGCACCCCCTGGTAGACATGTGGCTGCTGTTCAGTCCAATCACTCAGGGGGGCTTTCCCTGTTATTTTGTCTGCCCTACCTTGATGTTGCTCAAACAGTTTGGGAGACTGCCCCAAAGGCCCAGAGTGGGTCCAGTCCACTGCCTATTTGCCTTTCACACAATCTGTTGTGGCTCTTCTGGCCCAATTGGTGCCCTGGGACACCAGGCATCTTATGCACTGTGTTTGTGGTCTCCGTCTACCCCCTTAGCCATGCCCAGGCCTCTCAGATGGTATGTAGTATCAGGCCACCTGGCTGCACCACAACACTTAGCCCTCTCAGGCCTGAATGCCTCTGTTGGGGCTTCACCCTCCCTGGCCTGGTCCTTACCCTCCCAGGGGCTGGGCCCCTGGGGTCCCTGACCCAGGCAAAGCTGTAGTCCTCCCAAGTCCATGATCCAGACAAAGCTCTAAGGTGGGTGCTCCTCAGGCACCCCTGTGGCCTCCCTACCTCCCCCACAGCCACAACTCAGTCCTCCAGTATAAAACTAAGACAAAATGCAAACCACTGCTTTCAGACAAAACCTCTCCCACTCCAGGTAAAAAGGTCTTGCCAGCCCTCCTTCCCTTGAGCTCTTGCCTCTCTGCTCTCAGGGTGTTTTGATGCTTGCCAGGATGTCTCCTGGAGCTGTTCCCTGCAATGCACCAGACCTGATTGAGTGCCTTCCTCCAGGTGCTGGGTTTATTTGCCCTGGAGCCATGTCCCCTTTGGTCAGGTGACACCCCAGTCCCACACAGGGGTTTCTCCTTCCATCTAATGGACAGCTTGGCCCTCATGCTGCAGTTTAGCCTGTCTGCATGCAACCTTTATCCTCTGGTTGCCTGGAAATCTGCACTACTCCCCCAGGTAATTCCTGTGCCACTAGCCTTGGCCCAGCTGCCTGCCGACGTAGGCAGCTAGGCTAGCCTGCTGTGCCTTCCCCTTTTCAGTAACAGGCCTTGGGCTCCTGCTACAGGCCCACTGAGACTGGCTCGTTCACCCCACCCTCCACACAAGGAAGAAGGAAATGGTTCTCTGGCACCGTGGAAACTGGGGTCCTACAGAAAAAAACTAATAGTTTTGGGGGAGAAAGTTTCGGCTGAATTCTACACTGTATTGTTCCACTAGGGCAACAAGGATGGTCAGGGATATGGAGGAGTTGTCATACGAGAAGAAACTAAATAGACTAGGACTTTTCATCTTAGAAAAAAAGATACTTGAGGGGGAACATGATAGAGGTTTACAAAATATTAAACGGTGCAGATGAAGTAAATAGAGATGTATTATTTACTGTCTCTTGCAATGCTAGAATAAGGGGACAGAGGTGAAAGTATTGGGTAGTAGGCTTAAAAGTAACAACGATATGCTTTTTCACACAGTGAGTGATTAACCTGTGGAATTCATTGCCTCAAGAAGTTGTGGGGGCTGGTAGCTTCACCTAGTTCAACGGGGACTAAGCCAGTTCTTGGGGGAAAGGAATATTAGTAGATATGGAGCGTGGTAGACTGGGGTGCAGCCTCCAAATTAGAACTTCCTAAACCTCTGGCTGCTGAACGCTGCAATGGGGGAGAAGCAGGGGGTGGGAAATTCTGGTCATGCTGTTTCCTCCCTCTCTTTCCACGCCCCAAAGCATCCCCTCTCTGCTGCTGCATGAGATGGGATACTGCGCTTGATGGATCTATGATCTGACCCAGTAAATGTCAGTTCTTAGGTACTTTTGTAATATCTAAAAGGAAAAAAATCTATGAAAGGATGAATTTAGGCAATAACATCGTATGCTACAATAGGGTAAAGCTGTGCATTCATACTCTTGTTCTAGTACCTCTGTAGGCTCAGTGTTATTGCTCCTTTTACACCTTGCAGGCAAAGTTCTTTGGGTAGATGTGATATCTTTTATTAGATCAACTGAGCTACACCTTAACATTTTTATACTAACTCTTAATATACCCATATCTAATAAAGGCTTTCTCCATTTTCATTTTGAAGATGCTACTTTTTACCTGGCAGTGGAGGCATGCTCCATGCCAGGTAAAAGTGGAGGCAGTGGAGCATACGTCATTCAAATATTGCTCTATTGAGCAATATTTGAATGACGTAAGGACTGCCCCAGGGAGCATGACAACGACTCTGTTGTGCTATTCAACATGGCTGCATCAATATAGAGATGCTGCTTCAATATAATTGTGTTTTAATCCTGTTTTCTCCTAGGGATTCACAGCTTTGCTTTTGCTGAAGATAGGAGATTTAGTAGTTGGCACTGGAGGAGGGATTGTAGCTCCCTTTAAAGGCTCAAACTACAAACCAATCAAGCGAGTCTGTAGACTGAAGTAGCATAAGGATGTAGTGGTGCAGAGTGGGAAAGTGATGGGACAGTAATGTATACACTCCAGATACCAGTTTTGATACTTTTTAAGTAAAAGGACAGTAGACACTGTTGACATGGACAATAAAATAAAGTGGAGACTAGATGAAATATACTGCAGAGAGTTGTTCTATTCCTTTGCAAATGTTAATTTAAATATTCCCTGTTCATTTAAAATGATTTATATAAATGTCAATTTGTGTAGCTCCGCTGAAGCCAGTGAAATTATACCATTTTATAACAGCTGAGGCTATGACCCTTGAAGTTAACAAAAGGGTTTTGTCAATAGCTTTATAAGCAAGTGTATAAAAAAAGTGTGTGCCTAAGTACTTATACCACTTCTGCTGTGCTTACAAAACAGGGTTGCTGGCATCATTTCCCACTATGTAATTTGTGGATTGTGCATGCAGTTACTCATGTTGCATTGTTTGCATAGGCAACCTAGGTGGGCACTTCTGAAAGCCTAGCAATATATGGTTTAAACTATTCCCAACATATCTCAGCTGCCTGGTATACTGTTGGGTATTTGCTACTGAAGTGCACTTTAGTTAAAAAAAAAAAAAAGGCAGCAAAGGTGTGTTGTTATCTTGCAACGTGGTCCAAAAAATGTGTGTATGTGCTTGTGCTTTTAGTCTCTGCTGTACTATGGATAATATGAAGTGTTAATGAATTTGACAGGAAATGGAGCGTTGGTCTTGACAAGGGCTGCCTTTTGTTATGGAGAATGGTGGGAGATGATGGCAAAGTGGAGGCCAAATAAAAAGTGGTGGAGAAGGAGAAGGATATAAGAAAAACTAGTATCACGATCAGGTCAAACTTCTGTTTTATTTTAACAGGAAAATTCAGGTCCAAGGTGGTGTCACTTCCTTGACACTCAGAGGTCAAGGTCACCAGTTCTTGGAACAGAAGAGTCCCAGGTTTCCCAAATTAACTTCACTGAGTTTGAAGAGGAATGCATTGCCACCTGTCATAACAAAGCAATTAATGACATCATGTTCCCCCTGTAAAGATAAGTAGAGGAGAGCCTTTATATCCTTGAAAAAGGAGGTGTGGGGAGGGTGGGAGGTGGAGATTTGACTAAGATACCTGTACAACACTTTTTAGCCAGGCGATTCCCAAAGCGTCTTACATAATTTACATTCTGACTTGCATGTAGGAGTCGCTTCATCCAGCATTTCAGTGCAGCCAGGTTAGTTGCTGAATTAGAAAGCTGTTCAGAAAGTGAAAAATAACAAATGGATCAAACCTCCAGGAGGTTCTTCCAGGAAGAATTTTAAACTGAAGCACTATAATTACACAAATTTGTGTAACAGCAGTGTTAACACCCTACACAAGAGGTAGGCAAGCTTTTCCAGCTGTAGGCCAGAATTACCTGCCCTGTGTCAGAAAGAAGGGCAAGTACTAGGATGCAGCTGGTGCTATTACTTGTCCCTGTGGCAGCATGGAAAGATCACCCACAGCTGAAGCCCCCTGCCACAGAGCTCCCACATCTGCAAGCTAGATCCAAAGGTTTTGCAGGCTGGATCCAGCCCCTGGGCTGTTGTTTACCAACCCTTGCCCTATACCATACTTGTGAGGAAAATGCTATGAAGCCTAAGCCAGGAGGCCCTTCACTAATCCATATCTTAGCATGCAATGCATCTTTCAATGTTTCTTGCATTTATTGTCTTAAGTGGTGCTGATATTTGCAGATACGGCAGGCAAGGTTCTTTAGGTAAATATGATATCTTTTATTAGACCAACTAAATAGTTGGAAAAAATATTCTTTGCAAGCTTTCAGGTAGAAACACCCAGGGAGAGTTTGTTGTTTCTTTGTGTTCTCTCCTGGGTAGAATGGAAGCTAGTATGCAAAATGCTGGTCTGTGAAAATGCAAATGCATGGCAGGAGGGATCAGAGACCCTGTGAGACTATGAGAGAAAGCACAGGGGGAGGTGAGGTGGGGGAGGGAGAAGAAGAATGTAGCTGGTATGATACAGACAGGTTACCTGGAGTTATCAGGTGGCAGGGAGGTTATAATGTGCCATAAAGCCAATGCCTATATTTAGTCCTGACACAGTTCTTTGGGTAAATCTGATATCTTTTATTAGACCAACTCAAAGAGTTGGAAGAATTCTTCTTTGTAAACTTTCGGGTATAAATACCCTTCATTAGGCTAAATATACATCATATACATATTTAGTTCATGATTTTTTGTATCCAGGAGGTTGATGAAGTGAAGTTCATAGGCTCGTCTATGAAAGGTGTTTTGTAAATTCTCTGAGGATTAGAACTGAGAAATTTTGTGAGAAGTGTGCACCCACAGGTAGTTGTGTATTTTTGCCTTTGATAGATTTTCAGTGAGCATTCATTCTGGTGCGCAGTTGTTGTTTGGTTTCTTTTATATATTTTCCATCAGGACAGTTGGTGCACTGGATGAGATATATTACATTTCTGGAGGTGTAGCTGTAAGATCCAGGAATGGTGATGGTTCTGTTGTGGGGGTAGTTATTGTGGGGGTAGTGGAGAGGTGTTGGCAGGTTTTACATTTTTTGTCCCAGCAAGTTCTGGATCTATTCAGTGTGCTTTGGGCCATAGGAAGTTTGCTTCTGGTGACCAGGTTGGCGAGGTTCGGTGCTTTTTTAAAGGCTAGGGTGGGTGTTTCTGGAAAGATCTCTTTAAGAATTGGGTCTTCTTTTAGTATGGGTTGCAGTTGTTTGAAGATTTTCCATGTACGTTCCAGGGATGGATGACACATCATAACTAATGGTGTGCGATTTGTGAGGATTTTCTTTTTGTACTGCAGCAAATCTTCACATGG
The DNA here is from genome assembly GCF_000455745.1 of Alligator sinensis. Lineage (NCBI taxonomy): Eukaryota > Metazoa > Chordata > Crocodylia > Alligatoridae > Alligator > Alligator sinensis. The sequence goes on along the minus strand of NW_005842491.1, from coordinate 86,818 downwards.
TGTCCAGGTGGCTCTTTCAAAAGTACGATCCATCTCTACTGCGGAGTGTCCTTGTTGGGTGAATGCCCTTTTGAGATTCATGAGGTGGCAATCACGGGTATTCTTCTCAGTGCAAATTTGGTGGTATGGGCTTGGTTGTAAATGTGAGCTTTCTTGGTGTGTTTAGGGTGAGTGCTGCTTCTGTGTAGATATGTATGTTGGTCCCTGGGTTTCTTTTATAGGGTGGTTTGTATTTTACCATTTTGGATATTGATAAAGGTATCCAAAAAAGAAAATACAAGCAATAGTCTGATGGAGGGATGATGGCTGTTTAATTTTTGGTGGAAATCAATCAGGGCACTTATACAACTACATACACTAAAGCATGTGTACAAGTGACAAAACGCGTGTTAGTGCTGAGAAAGTGGTGGTGGTGAACTTTTGAACTAAAACACATTGGAGGTGTTTTAGTTCAAAAGCACACTACTGCCATTTTTTGCGTACTGATGTGCATTTCACCATTTACACAACTGCACGCAGCACAGCGCACACCAGGTTGTGCGTGGAGTAGACGCTGTTAATTGAGTCTGGTCTGGCCTGCTGGATCTCCAGTGCATTGCGGGACAAAAAGGTATGTGTATAAATGCCCTCAGAAACTGAAAGGTTTTGGTCTAAAGGATGAAGATGTTATCTATGCATCTCAGGTATAGCATGGGTGTAGTGCAGTGCTTAAGGAATTCTTCTTCCAGGTGGGCCATAAAAAGGTTGGCATATTGTGGGGCCAATTTGGTGCCCATAGCTGTGCCCATGGTCTAGAGGAAGTGTTGGTTGTTGAAACTGAAGTTATTGTGTGTGAGGATGAAGTATATGAGTTCAGTGATATGTGTGTACTCAGAGTTGTAATCTCAGTCTTGTGGATATGTGAGGCAGGCTTGGATGCCATCCTGGTATGGGATGTTGGTGTCACTAAGCTAGTTACATCCATGGGGACCAGGAGGGTATTCCTGGGAAGGTGGCCTGTTTTTGAGTTTTCACAGGAAATCTGTTGTGTCTCAGATAAAACTCAGTCTTTGAGTTTTGATGAGCGGTTTAGGATGCATTCAATGAAGCCTAGTATTTCTTCCATTAGGGTTCTGTGGTTGGAAGCGATAGGTCTGTTGGAGTCCCTTGTTTTGGGATTTTAGGGAGCACGTAAAAAGTCCATGAATTGGGTAGTGGAGGAATCAGGATCTGAAGTTTTTTGTGTAGTTCAGATGAAAGTGATGTGATGGTGGTTTTAAGTTTTGAGGTAAAAAGGGGAGTTGGATCTTCCTCTAGTTTTTTATAGTAGGTGGTGTCAGGGAGTTGTCTGCTGGCTTCCTTTATGTAGTCTTCATGGTTCTACCTTGGAAAATTACCACAGTAGAGTCTCTCTTACTTACCTTTTGGCTCCCCCCCGCCGCGCTTTCCTTCTCTACCTTTTGTTTTTCTGATTTTCACTTATTTACATTCTCAGTGACATCCTATCACACTTTTAGCTTGGAGATTGAAAAACAGCAGAGACTCTCTATGCCTGAAGAAGGATGATTGCACCTGAAAACTTGAAAATAACTTTTTTCCAACTAATCAGTTGGTCTAATAAAAGGTATCACATCTCCCAAAGAACCTGGCCTGCCTATGTCCTTAGACCAACACGGCTACAACCAAAAACCCAGCTACATTTATCAGCTACATTCTTCCCCCAACCCCCACCTTTCTCTCACCTGTTTTTTCACAGGGCCTCTGATCCCCCTGCCATGCATTTGCATTTTCACAGACCAGCATTTTGCATACTGGCTTCCCTTCTACCAGGAGAGAACACAAAGAAACAACAAACTCTCCCTGTGCCTGAAGAAGGGTGTTTGTGCCCAAAAGCTTGCAAAGAACAATTTTTCCCAACTATTTAGTTGATCTACTAAAAGACATCACGTTTACCTAAAGAAACCTTGTCTACCTATGTTGGCTACAACCAACAGTCCTTGCAGATGTGGCTGCATTCATGCTCTCTAATCTAAAGCTTTGAACATCATCTAATATCCGAGTAACACAGCTGTCAAAAGTGATTTTTTTGGGTCCGTGGGCATCGTTTACAATTTTGTGTTTGACAATATGACATGTTATATTAAATTCAGGACTCATGATATGCGATGCTAACTTTTACCAGGGTGCCTTCTGTTCACATTCTTCTTGTGAACAGCCAGCAACATTTTCCCCTTACTGTGAATATTGGGATCACAAGATTTCATAAAAATGATGGATTAGTCACTTCCTTTCCAGATAGAGAGTGGCAGTTTGATCCAGAAGGTAGTTTTGAGTTTTGGCATGCTGCTGTTGTGTCCCCTCCTGACATGACATGAAGCATCAGACCCTATAAGGTATAACAAAATCCATGGAATACAAAGCAGGAGTACAAGAAACCCTGGCAAACAAACCTGCGTCTTTAACTTAATGAGTAAATTACCAAGGGCTTTGGAGTAATCTTATGCTCATACACCTAACGCACCCCATGAGAGAGAGGCATTCAGATGAGTTGGATTTAGAGATGTTCATAAGGACTATAGCACTGCATAAAACTTGAATTACTTATCCATTATCAGCTTTTGAATAGTATATATCACAAGTTTTGAAACCCAGATTTAAATGCTTTTCTCTGGCATGGTTTAATCCAAAATACTTAAACTTCTGATATTATCTTACTTTATAAAGCATCCCTGGATACTTAGCTTGAAAGGTGATACATTTTGATGTATAAATGTTTGTTTTCTCTGTCCTTCTGGCTCTTTGTTGTGGGGGTGGGTAGTGTTGTTGGACAAGTCATGTGATCATTTCATAATATACCTAGATTTCACTGTCAACTCGGGGTGGTATGTAGGTTGTTTATTGTCATACATAATTAATATAGCGCCTTATTATATATGCACTTAATTTCATCTTCAAAAAAATGGGGGCAGTACTTTAAAATAACTGTGTTTTTTTTTTTAAGCTACCTGTTTATTTTTAAACATCCTGCCCCCTTGCTGTCAGTGATTGGGATGTATTTTGATTCAAACAAGAGTTAGCAGCTACTAGCTTAATCACTTTTGTTTCTGTTGCTGAAAAAGATGTTTTCCTCTAATAGCACCTATAAACTCTTAAGATCAGCTAAACTTTCCAGTGTAACTTTGTCTTTTTAAAATATATAAGGCTTCTGACTGCTGAACAGTTAGGAAAAAATACACACATTCTTAAACAGAATAAAAGTGTTTTTATATTAATTTCACTTTCCAAAGAAAGCGACCAGGTTTTCTTCTATGAATCTGAAAATCTGAAGGCTCAGGCAGCATTTGGGATGCACATGAATAGACTTTGGCAGTCTAGTTCAACTGTTCCAAAAGCATTCCCCATCAATTACCGAAGGAAAAAATGCATCCTGACTGCAGGCATACTCTCACTGGCACCTGATATTAGAACAGGGGAATCAGCAAAACTTTTTTTTATGTAGTCCTCTTAATTTGGAAGCACTCCGATTCTAATAATGTTTCTTATAGCTGTCGAATGTATCGCAAAGCTTTACATACATACAACTCAAAACATTTCCTGTCTGGTCCTACCTCAGCCTTCTGATATCACTATTTTGCCTGTTAAGGTGCACATGTAACACCTTAACTAGAGAAAGTGTAGGAGAAGAAACTGTAGGTAAGTTGATGTTCACAGAGAAATAAGTTTTGTTTTTTTCTGGGGGGAGTTACAGGCAGACTTTAAAAAAATCTGTGTGTCCAACCAAAGCTTTGTATTAACACGCTGTTTGGGGGTAAATATTTATCTGGTGTAAACTGCCAAGCCCCATTGCTATCAATGGCAATTTATACCACAAAAACATCTATACATGTAATTTCTCTCTTTGTTAGTTTTTTCAGGAAGAGAAAAGGGGGTGAACTGCAATGCTCTGAAAGTGCAAATGTATTGCATAGCTTTACACATACAACTCAAGACATTTGTTATTATACAAAGACAGGCCCTGGCCCTGTCTCAGGGCAGTCGGGACCCCGAGCTTCTTCGCTCATTATGGGCGAGCACCTGAGCCGGGAATGGGGGACTCAGATCCCTAAGTGCAGGCAGGAGGTGTAAACCCAACTGAGGGACTCGACTGGTCAATGCTGGGGCCAGGACTGTAAAGGTCAAAAGGGCCAGGGGCCCACTGTGAGGGGACACCCATAATGAGCAAAGAAGCTCGGGGGGCTAGGGTTAAGGCACCCCTTCTCGCCTTTCACCAGGGTGGTAACCAGCCTGGTATTTCCTGGAGGCTCCCACACTACAGGAAGACCCACCAGGCCACCCACTCCTGGCAGGGTGCAGTTTTAGGTCATGCCCAGGACCAGGAGCCTCCTGACTGTCCCCTGCAGCTCCTCCCCTACCTCCAGGATGTTGCATGCAGCCAAGCAATGTTACTGCCTGCTGTACCAGCAGGGAACTGCCCTATTTTTATAGGCAGCCATTTCCAGGGATCTAAAATGGCCACGGTAATCAAGCACCTGCTGGCTGCTTGGCTCAGCCCTTAAAGTGGCAGCACCAACAGTGCCCTGCCACAGTCACAAAGTTAAGAGTACAGAATGAAAATTGTCTTTCATCATTAACTATAGTATCCTTCACAGAGAAGACTACAGTTAAACATCAGAAACAAAGAACACCTAGCTGTGATGGGGAAATGAAGATCTAATAAGGATGCATCTAACTCTGACTAGTCCTCACTCACTTGCTTCTCTGCCTTACATAGGGGAACTTCTGACTTATTTGCTACCTGCTCCAAGAGTGACATCCGCGTGTGGCACACCCCAGAAAACAGGGAGCTTTTACGAATCACTATCCCCAATATGACTTGCCGTGCCATTGAATTCATGAGGGATGGCAAAAGCATTATTTCAGGTAACGGTCAGAGACCTCTGTATTTAGCTTCAGTCCGAAACTGTTCTCGGATGTTAATAAACATGGCTAGAATAGAATGGGGGAGGGCCAAAGACTCAACTTGTTTGATTCATCCCAGTGACCAAAAGGCATTTCAGCTGGAGAGATCCTCAGGCACAGCAGAAGTGATGTGTGAGGGAGACAAGATCTGGGGAACCAGAAGAGGATGTGAACTCTAGCATGTCATAGAGCCCAGCTTCACAGTAATTCACACCAAAGTCAGCTGAGGGATGTTGAGGCCATGTGGATGGAGAATCATTTATACAGATCCACTAGCATTGCCTTCTGCAGAGTAAGAGCACGGGATCTACTGCAATTCAGTTCTTGAGAGTGGCAGTGTAGAGGAGGACCCTAGGGAGGGTACAGTAATATGAAGGATGTTATTCTGCCATGATTAATTATTTTTTCATTGCATCAGCTTGGAATGATGGGAAAATCCGTGCCTTCACACCAGAGACTGGTAGATTGATGTATGTGATTGACAATGCGCATAGTTTGGGAGTCACAGCCATCGCTGCTACAAGTGACTGTAAAAGGATCATTAGTGGAGGAGGTGAAGGGCAGGTAATGCAGTGAAACAGCTGTGCTTTCATAACTATAGCTGGTAACTACCTTCAACCAGCCAGTCAGAATTTGAACAGGTGGGTTGGGCATGTTTAGCACCATCCCTCCCTGGGAACACAGGGACGGCTGTATTGACATGTGCAGGGGTTAGACTTTCCGGTGTTTTCAAAGGGCTAATCTTCACTTTTATAGCTACATTGATTTTAGTGGGTCTTAAACATCTCAATACCATTGAAAATATGGCCCCTAGTCTTTCTGTGCCTCAGTTTCCCATCAGCACATTAGGAACAATAATAGCGTGAAGAGGGTAAAGATGGCAAAGACTGTGAGATGTTCGGGTACTGTGGTGATAGAGATCAGGTTAGGTAGATGAATTGTGCCTGGAGGATTCAGTCAGCCCTGGCCCCATTGTGCTAGCTGCTGTATGCCTACATGCAGGATGGCGTGATCCCTGCCGGAAGATCTTCCAATCTAAGACAAGTACTAAAAAAATTAAAGCTAGAAGGATAGTCCAATAACAGCAGGGAGTATATACGTCACTCAAGCAAAAAGGCAATCTGAAATGTTAATACTTCCATCAAAATCAATAATTCAAATGCTAAGGCTGCAACTTTCAGAGAGATTTGGAAGCTCATTTTCCATTACTTAATGGGAATTTGGCATCCATATCCCATAGGCAGCTTTGCAGTTCTCCAAAACACAACTCCAGAGCACAAAAGGACAAAATCCTGCTCCTTTGAACTCAGCAGCTAAGCTGAAGTCTACTTCATTTTCAATATGATTTGATTTCACAATGCTCTTATGAAGCATCATAGGTACTGTATCAGTCTTTCCTGATTTGTCGAGGATAAACTGAGGCACAGTTAAATAACTTGCTGAAAGTCAAGCCCATGGTGTCCTGGGATTAAAGCTCAAGAATTGCTTTCCTGAATTCAGTTGACTACACTGCTGAGACCTGAATTCAGGATTTTGAGTCAGATCCACAAGTAACTTTAAAGGAAGTGGAAAAAATGCAGCATTTCATTCAGCTTCAGCAAATCTTACAAGAGATGCACAGAATCAAGAGTGTCCTTTGAGCCAATTGTAGCTCAAGAAGAAGGCCTTACAATGTTGTTTGCTGGTGGCTTTCAGGTGAGGGTGTGGGAAATTGGCCAGAACACACGCAAGCTAGAAGGAGTTTTGAAGGAACACATCTCTGCTGTGTCTTGCATTAAGATTAAGAAGAACAACCTGGAGTGTATCACAGCCAGCCTTGATGGAACATGCATCATCTGGGATCTCGTGTAAGGAAATGACCCTTATTCAGCAGTTTAGCCCTTCTCAACTATGGCATGCCTAGAAAAGAAGAGGGTGTTCTTGTGAAGGTCTTGGTAGAAGACACCACCTAGCTAGTATATCCTAAAGATGCAAGCTCTCCCCTAGGCATGCTGTCCTGAAAGAAAGCTTTTTCCCACTATGATACCCATCCCTGCTTTATACATCAATTTCTTATGAAGCAGTCACAGTAGGGAATAGGACAGACAGGAGGAATAGCTTAGGGAGAGTAGGTATGTTGTTCAGTTAATTTGTGTCACAAAATGAAACAGGCTTCAGAGAACTCCAATCTCAGACTAACGTATGTCAGTGTCTGAGCAAAGGAGATGTCTGCTGTGCACAGTAGATGAAGTTAGCTCAGGCAGAGTGAGCAGTTTGGATAAATCTCTGACTCAAGCTGCTTTGGGGGTATTTTCTAGACGTCTTATAAGGAATCAGATGATCCTGGCCAACACTTTGTTCCAGTGTGTTTGTTACCATCCTGAAGAGTTCCAGATAATCACAAGTGGAACAGACAGAAATGTAAGTAAAACCACAGGAAGTCAGCTTGAAGCAACTCAGAGACCCAAGGGCATGGCAGCAAGTTTTGTCATTGACCGGGGGTTCAGCTTCCAATCAGAATCAAGCCAGACCAGGAGCATAAAGATAGGTAAGTAGGCAGGGCATGAGCCTTGGGTACTGCCTAAGGGGAGAGGGTACTATGTATGTGTGTGCATGTGCACATGTGTGCATGCATGTATGTGTGAGAGTGGGCATTCTGGGAAGTGTAGTTCCTGCTGTTGAGGAAATAGGTCATCTCTTTTTCTTCTTTTTTTTGCTACCAAAGAATAGTTTCTTTTTGGCTGCTCAACATACATGTTGGTGGCAAAAAAAATGAGGTGACATCCCCCCTCAGCAGCAGCAAACTGCAGCTACTGCTCCTGTGCCACCACCACTGCTCTGTCCTCCCAGCTGCTAAAGCCTCCAGAATCAGAGCCAGAGGAACTGCAAGGATGCTGCAGGGGAAGGGGAAAGGCAGGATGGAGGGGAGGGAGGATTGACCAGAGTGCAATAGTAGCTGGTTACACCTCTGAACCAGGCTGTGATCAAGGAAGGCCTTACCAACCAACATAGCCTTCCCTTGGAAAAACCAGGGCCCATTAGGTAAAGCAGACACTGGGTCCCACACTTTACTTATGATTTATGTAAGGTGGTCAGTGCTAAACACATCTTCCAGAAGCAATGGAAATCATCATGGTTCAAGCACCTACTTTGAACACCTTCAAGAGACATTTGGATGCTTATCTTGCTGGGATCCTATGATCCCTGCTGACTTCCTGCCCCTGGGGCAGGGGGCTGGACTCGATGATCTTCTGAGGTCCCTTCCAGCCCTAGTATCTATGAATCTATGAATCATGCTAATTCTGTATAATTGAACTTCCTTGCTGGTCTGGTTTCTAGATTGGATAGTGGTTAGTATTTGATGGTTCTGTGATCAGAGAACTGGAAGGCTCTGTGAAAGGCTCCATTAATGGGATGGACATTACATCTGATGGGACGCACTTTGTTACAGGTATATGGATGAGAAGAATCTTAATAAAAAATGCTGGGAGAGGAGAGGGCAATGCCATCAAAAGGAGGGCAAAGAAATAACAGAGACCCCCTGAGAACTTACAGAGGTAGACAGGAGAGAATAAAATAAGGTTCCTCTCAGAAGGAAAATAACAGGTATCACTGGAGGGAAATACTTGCAAAAATGCTATGGGCATGGTCCTGCAAGATGCTGAGCTTAATGTGCTCTCACTGAAGTCACATGGAGATGAGAGTGCTCTGTGCTTCCCAGGGTCAGCTTTTTAATACCTGTCTGCCACAGAGAGTACATGGCATTAGGGTTAGAGCAGGGATGACTTATACTTGCTCTCTCATGACTTGGAGGGCATCCGTTCTCCAGAAGCCTAGAGACTTCCCTAGTATATTGAAAATATGGGGATGACCCATGTTTGCCCAAAGGCAGTCCAACATGAGCACTGGGGCACACATGCCCAGCCATTCTCACATGTCCTCTGACCCTGGCACTGTAGTGGCAGAAAAAAGCTATGCTACTAGGCAGGCATGTGGGACCAAAATCCCTTAATTTATCCTGTTAAACCAGCCTTAAGAGGAAATTCTCTTTGAAGGCCCTGAGTATTCCTGGTATTTGTACATCTCTGGATAGAGCTCCTTTTGATATGTTAGTGGAGGAGCTTATGCTGAGCACCATTCTGAACCCCAAATACTGAGACTTGGTGCCTCATGGGACGGAGAGTGCATTGCCACTGCAGTGCTCAGGGCCCTTTTCCCTTCCTAATGCCAGGACAGAATTATCCCCCCAAAAAAGAAGAAAGCACTATGTAACCACCTGTTCTTCCTTTGTGCATAATGCAGGCGGTGATGACCATCTGGTGAAAGTGTGGGATTACGATACAGGTGAAGTGACTCATGTTGGTGTGGGTCACAGTGGCAGCATCAGACGACTCAAGATCTGCCCTGGGAACAAGTACATCATGGGTGTGAGTGCAGATGGTGCTATCCTGTGATGGAAATACCCACACTCATACTAACAGTTCTCACAGAAACTACAATACCAGTTTTTAGAAAATCTTTTACCTTCCAGTTGACACTATTGAGAAATATGCAAAAAATCCTTCTACTAGGGAAGGGTTATTTTGATCCTGTCTAGTATGAATTAGCCAGGCTCTTTTCCTTTTTAGTACCTGGTAAAACTGATAGTTTCAGAATACAAAGCACTCCTGTTGATTCAATTGCAGTTGGGGGCGCTCTCCTCTTCTGAAAATCAGGCTCAGGAAGTTATATTACTGGTGGTGCCCTGCTACTATATTCTGGACAATTCCAAGTCTCTCTCTCCCCCTCCTTCTTCACAATGAATAACTTGTTGTATAAATACAATGTTCTGTGTTCATTTTTGTTTGTCTGGTTCTAATTATGCAAAAAGGCTTTCTGCTTCAAGCCAGAAATGTAATTGTGAAACCCTTTAGATTTAAAATTTTAACCAAGAGGTTCAAAAGTACATAAAGGGACCTGTTTCTCAGAGGGTTGGAACTTACTAGTTTTTGAAAATGAAGCTTTTCTACATTGTCTCCAGGTGAGCATCTACAATTACCAGTCATTTGAATAAATTTTACCCAAGTTTTTCTAGGATAAACCTATTGTAAACACATAGGCTTTCCTATTCAAAATACATCCCTGAAATACTTTATTCTCTTGCATGCCACCTGCCCCTAAATAAGACATGTCTTGCAAAAGGCAGAATGTAGAAAAAAAAAGATTTTTCCAGAGTCATGGATGACTGTGTGACATAGAGTAAGCCCTCTTGGAAATATTGAGCGTCCAGGAAGCGTGGCATCCTGGGAGACAGTCTGGGTGAGGCAGCAGGGACCTCCTGATATGGCAGGACCCAAGACCCTTGGAAGGCAGTACCATGCCTGTTACTACTTTACTGTAAATAGTTTCTATATAAGTTCCAGTAAATAATGAAGTGCTGTTTCCACACCACAAACCTCACCAATGTACTACAGACTACATGCAGCTGCTCACTTGCCCTGAGCCAGCTCAATTGCTCCTTCAGGCACCAGCTACAATACTCAGCCGATAGCTGGGGTTTTGAGAGGGTTAACGAGGGATCCCACAGTGTGATTCCCACCCGTTCTGTGTACTGGAACCAGAGACAAGAGGCAGCTGTTTTGCCAGGCTCAAGCAAGTAGATGCTGTGCTTTAATATTCTTCTCTATTTCTGTTCTAGTGAAGAAAAATCATTGTCCCTGCTTAAGAGACAAACCCCAATTTGGGAGGACTGATTTGAGGGAGGTGATTGCGTGTGGAATGCAAGTAAATATGGGTACCGACTGTGTCTGATACCAAGTGCACTGCATCATATCTGGTATTACACTGTCACCTCTTTCAAAAACTACCTGTTTGAAAATCCAGTTAGTTCAAATAGAACAGTTCTGAAGGCTGAAGGCATTAAATGCCTGAGAGACTGTAATAAATTATAATTTTAGCAGTGTTGCACTCTTTAACATGAACACTTACAGGCAATTTAGTTGGATCAGAAAGTGTTTTAGAGGAAGTGCCCCCAGGACATCATTATGCCCAGAATCTTAGTATTTGCAGTACAAGGTGTGTAGTGAGAGGAGAGGGAACTGGAGGATTACGGAGCCACAGAGGTCATGTGAAGTGTTTTATATGCCATCCAGGATGTTTATCATTCGTATTGCAATTAGGGTGGTGTGTTTGGGCTGGTTGTGTATGTGCTTGTGGGCTGGGGCTCAGGGGTGACAGAACACAAGCTTCCTTTGGCACAGAAGCTCACCTGTTTAAATATCTCCTGTCTGAGCAGTGCAATGCTGTGGGATGGGATTAAATAGCCCTGGCCTTTTGTCTTTCTGCAGTCACACAGCTCGATGCTATGCAGTGATAAGCAGTCTAGCAGGTTTTACAAGCTACGCAGCAGTGTTCACCATGGCTTGTAAAATAGGATCAAACCCTTAGAGTGTAAAAAGCTGAGCAGGAAGGAATCTAAATGTGTGTGTCTGAATAGGAATGAAACAAAGCAAAGCTAAAGGAATACAGTGCTGATCTGGCAACCCTGGAGTCTGAAGTCCTGTATCCCCAGCTGCCCTCCTCTATGACAGCAACTGCAAGTCCAGTCTCCCCCACTAGTGCCCTGTTCACATGCATCAGCCCTGAGGAGGGGATGGGAGTCTACCTCCTGATGCAGTGTTCAGCCTTCTTGTAAGGGCCTTGTTACACATTACACTGTGAGCCACACAAATGTCGATCAGTGTTAGTGCTCTCTCCAGTTTGGAGCAGTCACACTTCAGGACAGGAGAGTTGGGGGTGGGGGGATTTTTACTTTTCTCCTCCAGGCCTCTCCTAATTCCAGGCTTCCTCCCTGTCCCCTGGGGATCCTCTGGTTCCCCC
>NW_005842491.1:73792-75016 GCF_000455745.1 Alligator sinensis | reverse complement strand
CACCGCCTGTTTCTCCCTGTCCCCGGGGCATTACTTACTTGTGGCTGCCTGTGCTCTGTCCCAGGGGAGCAGGCAGCACTAGCCTTGATGGATCTCACTGCCCACCCCCCCTGCCCGGGTGCAGGGGGCACAGCATCTGTGCCGCCCTGCTCTCGCCCCGCCCCAGCCCTTTACCCCGGCGGTGCAGGGTGGCAACGCTCCGCCCCCACCTGCCCCCGCATACCCCTTGGGACCTTTCCAAGTACCCCCAGTTGACAACCCCTGCACTAAGGTATAGCCTAGAGTGGCTGCATCTTAGCCAGAGTAACATGAGTTGGGTAGCATGGATCAGAGATAAACCTGCCCTGGAGTGGCATCACTTTGAGCCACCTAATGAGTGCTTAAAACCAGTTTCAGGTGTTAATGCATGGATAATCCAGGGGTTAAGAGCTGCAGGAGCCACCCAAAATTACTATGTAACAAGGTTTTTGTATTGATAAGGGAGTGTAACAGGGTGGCATGTCCTCTTGAGGAGGCAGTTAGCCTGGCTGAGGGGCTGCAGCTCTGTGAAGGCTAACGAGTGGTTCTCTGGGAACCAAAATCTCCATCAGGCAGAACCAGAAGGAGGTGCAGAGGAGAAACACTGGCCACTTCTGGGCTACAAGGAAGGCAAGCCTGCAATAGGAAGGCTGAAACCACAGCAGACCTCTCCCACTGTCCAGGACAATAAGGTTTTTTGGTTACTTGCTTTATTTTGTTAAAAGACTGTATATTACTGGGGCATACTGAGAGAGACTCCAGGGAGCAAAGGTCAGTGGGTTTAAAAGACTGCATATTGCTGAGGCTTGATGAGAGACACCTGGGGAAGGTACAATAGCTTGGCTGAAAAAGGCCTTATGCTGCATCCAGACAAGTACGGCTGTGTGGTACATAGCATGGCAGAACTGTCTACTGTGCCACATACTGCACATTCAGCTGTTCTCCATGCTGCAAGGTAGCAGCGTGGGGGTATATTTGGCCCTGGGATATCCAGAGGGGGCAGCACGCACTGCTCAAAACTGGAGCCTGGCCAGCTGGAGCCACCCTGGCTGCCAGCCAAGCTCCAAGCAGCACGATCGCTGCTGCTGCAGCCCCAGGAGGCCCCTAAGATCCCTGGTAAGACTGCTGGACCCAGTCTTCCTTACCCCACCTGGGGTAACCTGCCACACTGCCACATGCCAGAGGATGTGTGGTACAGGCATTCCT